>NC_134402.1:306447323-306747323 GCF_038048845.1 Mixophyes fleayi | reverse complement strand
ACCCAGTGAGTGAGGCTGATTTGCATAAATTCCATATGAAATATAATGTATTCAAAAAAAGTTGATAGTGATATATAGAAGAGCATATTGCTATCTGCCAGTGTGACTGACACATTACACTTCCTGGTCTAGCTGCTTACCAGATAGAGACAGCATAACACTGCTAATGTTGACATGGACCTGAATGCCTTATCGTGTTTTGTTTTACATCTGCCCCTTTGAACAGTTTGTTCTCCGGGAGGCGTTAACCTGTGGTGCCGTCTGTGTTTACAAAAGTGTTGTTACTGTTACCTGCCAGCTCTGTAGAAGGATTCATAAATTATATACTGCTTAGATATCCTTAGTTTTATTTTAATACAACAATAACCTGCTATGTTGATCTAAATTTTCCATTTACCACCAAAGATAAACCCAGACACTTGGCTGCTGTGTGTTCACATAGGCTGACTGCAGTTCAATGATCACATCTATCTAATTTGACCATCCTTGTATGTAACCAAATTGGACACATATCTGGCATATTGTGATTAAGCTTAATGACTGAATTCTGTGGCCAGTGTAACAGATTATGGGGTCTATTTCTTAGAGATGAGCGGTTTGGATTCTGAGAAATCCAACAGATCCAAGATTTGGGGTTCCGTGTGAAACCGAGTCATGACTCAGGTTTGGGCGCCAATTTCGGATCTCAAAAAGAGGCAAAACATAATTTCTGGGAAAATATTGATGCAAAACTCGCAAGAGTTTATATCTACAATATATAGCCCTCCCTTGTTTTCTCATGTGCCATTTTAGAACAGGCTGCGTGTATGGAGGGATGTTAGCTGCCGTGCTCTGCACTGAAAACAACGTGAAAGAGGAACATAGAAAACAGTAGAATAGTTGTGATTATTGTTAAGCAGTTCTGTAGGGATCAGTCAGCTTCATTTGCTTTAAATTGATACATTTTGAATGATTTTCATCCAATTAAAAAAAATGTGGAACTTTTAATTGAATTTGAAGAATCCATTTCCAGATCATGCTCACCAGATCTGCAGTTGACCAGGAGGCCCAGATCACACAGCCTACAAGGAAGAAAATGTCTTCAAAGAGCACATGTGTTCAGACCACGTCAAACCCTTTATGGTTGTCACGAGGAAGACTCGTTAGACTTTATAATTTGCCTTCTGTTGCCATCTTGGCACTATATGAACGTATAAAGCCTGAAATTGACCCAAAGTACACTTCATTTTTTGGCTTCTGCATCATTCCAACCCACTGTCGCAGTAGTTGGTGGATTATCCCAACACACCTTTTTGCGAGGGGGGGGGGGAGAGATTCCAGCATTATAAGAGTCATTCTTAAACATGTAAAGGACTACATATATTTACCCTGTGACGCAATACAGTGGCAGGAGGTCAAACACGTGTTCTATGTCATTAGTAAAATTTCAAACATCATGGGAGCAATAGACTGTACCCACATTGCATTTATACCAACACAAGATATGGAGGAAAGTGTGTTATAACACTTCTACTCTATGAACATGCAAGTGGTATGTGATGGAAAAAGATAGAATTCTCAATGTTAATGCAGCGTTTCTAGATTCTACTCATGACTTATAAAGTCTTCTCAACTCATTGCTTTGATGTGACTTTGAGGAATCAAGACTGGAAGGTGGATGATTAGTTGGTGAGCTGTCATTTAAATAAGCAATTTAATATTTGCATTATTATGTTACTCATGTTGTTTTATTTTTTATTTTCTTCCATTTAGGCGATTTGAGATATGGTTCAAGACCGTGTCTTATCATGCCCCTATTTGAAGAGCTTGTGGTTGTGCAGAACAATGGTACAACCGTGCCCACATAGCCACTCGCAGAGTTATTGGACGCACTTTGAAATTCTGAAAAAATAGATTCTGTTGTTTGGACAGATCTGAAGCCAACTTGTAATTTTCAGCTGAAAAGATCTGTCAGATTTTTCTTCTATGTTGTATGCTGCAAAACTTCTGCACAGGACACAATCTACCTGTCCTGCAGAATACAAATATTCCAGAGGATTTAGATGTTCTTTTGGCACCCGAAGAGAAGGGAACTTTAGGTAACTATGTACGGTTCAACCTTTCTCTTGTAACTGAAATCATTTTATTAATATTGTTCTCAAATCTACATTTGACATTGTAAATTATAATAGTTTTAAAAAATTACCAACCCCTCTCTCCTTCTTTCCCCCAAATGTCTTTCTATGAAGTCCACACTCTTCTGTCCACAGTTCACTTGCCCTTCCACCCCCTCCACTCCTATGCTGCCTTTCTCCCGAGGTGTTCTCCTATCTTGGTCACCTCCTCAAACTATCCATCTCCTAAATTCGACCTTGCCCTCCTCCTTCAAGCAGGTCCTTGTCTACCCCATGATTTTTAAAAAAATAGTAAATTTACTCTTGGAACTGTATGTAAATTGCTCACTATCTACCTTTTCCATATTTCTTCCATTTGTCTTAAGCCTTTTTTTTCACAAATGTCTCACATCCTTCCTCTATTTCTCCCTCCTCCAACTTCAATGTGTCTTGGCTCTCTCGATCACACATATCTTTCCCCTCAACAAAGTCACCAACTATTTTATCCCTTCACCATTCACATTCCTTTTTTATTAAAGATGCTGTCTGGAATACCGCAGATCTCTCTCTCTTATTTTTCCAAACCTAAATATAATAGGCCTCTTTTATAAATACCATTTCCCGATGTTCCTACTACAGGACAGATATTTATTTTTCTGCCTCTACATCTAACACTCTATTCCTCCCCTCATCCCTTACCAGTTGTATTGCACCAATGTAATTGTAATCTACACTTATCCTTCTACACCTCCTCCCTGTACAATTGTACAATGGTGTCACCAACATTTATGTAGAGTCTTCTCTCTGTATACTTCTCTCCTCTCCCTTATCGCTATTTCTGTAATGCCTTTCTGAATGTTTAATAGTTTTTATACATGCTATTTCGCAAATACTAAATCTTTGTCATGCTGTCTCATGCATTTTGTCCTTATCTCCCCTCTTCTCTCTATCTTTCACATGTAAAATAACTGTTTTCAGTCTGTCAATTAAGTCTCCTGGTGTCATTCTCGACCCCATCTCTCCCAGTAGTGAGTCACTCTCTCTTATTCCTTCCAATTTCACCACAAAGAAAGTTCCATAATCCATACCTATTCTACCCATGGAACTTATTAAAACTATCATTGAATGCCTCATTATCTCTCGGCTTCATTATACAATGGTCTATCTACCTCACACCTTTCTCCTTTTTCAGCCATCTTCCAAACCTACTGAAAATCTTATCTCTGTACAAATTATACTAAAGCCTATCCCTTCCTAACTACATCTCCAACTCCTATTAGCACTACACTCCATCCCATTCAACCATCGCAGCCAAAACACCACAATCATTTGCTCCTTGTCAGGAGCCGTCCCCGCACATTCACTCGGTGCCATGGGCGGACACCTGCTTCTCTGTCTGCCTGTTGCGTCCCTTGCAACGGGACAGATGACATCCTTCCACTTCCGGCCAATGGGCGCATGCGCGGAGGCGCATCTCCTTTGCTAGGCAACAGGACGCTGTTTGTCGGTCAGCTGCTCGCTTTCTATCCACTGCCACCAATGGGATCACTGCTCCATCTATTTAAGGAAGACTCTGGCACCCTCCTGGTGCCAGAGTATCAAGGTCTTTATGTGTCTTTTGCTCCAGTGTTTTATTGTGCTTCCCAGCATCCAGACGGACTTATTGGTTTCTGACTTGGCTTTCCCTGACCTTTCCTGTGGATCTCCCTTTGGTGTTTACTGCTTTCCTCTCGCTTCCTGACTACGCTTCTGCCTGATTCTATTGTACCTCGCTAGCAGCACGGCCTGACCTCGGATTGCTTGAAAATGCTATTTCACCTATTCCTTCACTGGTGGCAGATTTCTGAATCAATGTTCTATACAGTTTGAGATTAATTCTGCCTCTTTCCCATCTGAATGTACTGAAGAGGCTTTTATAATGTCTCTACTTTCTGGACAAGCCTTAGCCTGAGCCTCACCTCTATGGGAACAGAACGACCCCTTACTACGAAATTCTTCTTCCTTTATTGAGGCCTTTCGCAAAGTCTTAGATGAGCCTGGGCAGGTCTCCTCAACAGCATCTAGTTTATTAAACTTGCACTAGGGTTCCCAGACCGTGGGTCAGTATACAGTGTTGTTTCGCACATTTGCTTCCAAATTAAAATGGAATGATGAGGTGCTTGTGGCAAGCTTCTGACAGGGACTTGCGGACCGTATTAAATATCAGCTGGTCTACCGCGAATTGCCCACCGACCTCGATGCATTAATTTCACTCTGCAATCGTGTGCGCTTTCGGGAACGCACTCAGGAAAGAGCTACTACTTGGCGTTTTTCTCCATGTCTGGCTCCTCAGTTCCAGAATCTGTCTTTACCACCTGAGGAACTTATGCAAATAGGATGCTCTCATCTTTCTATTGAAGAACGGGAGAGACGAATCAAACAGAACCTTTATCTATATTGTGGGGAGTCCGGCCATTTAATCTCCAAATGTCCTAAGAGACCGGGAAACGCCTCCTCCTAGCCGGTGTCAGGGAGGCTGATCTAAGAGTCAAATTTATCACTCCCTACACTTTTACCAGACCAGATTTGTCAATGGCTATCACCCTGGAGTCTCCTACTAGGCCTTTCTTGACACATGCTTTCGTGGATTCCGGCTTGGCCGGTAATTTCATCTCTGCCACTCTGGCATCGCAACTCCATATTTCTACCTGGGCACTCCCACGGCCATTGTTTCTTTCTGCAGTGGATGGCAATCGCATCTCCAATGATACCATATCCCAGGTTACTGTACCCCTCCGCCTGACAGTTGGGGTTCTACATGCTGAATGGATTGAATTCCTGGTTCTCCCAAAATCTGTAAACTCGGTCATCTTGGGGATACCCTGGCTTAGAGTTCATGCACCACAATTTGATTGGGGGTTAGCCCAGGCCTCATCTTGGGGACCTCAATGTCACAAAGGTTGTCTATCCTCCGTGAGACCTGTGTCCACAGTCATTCCATGCCACATGCTCTCTCCTCAATTGTCCCTTCCTGCCCCCTATTCTGCCTTTCAAGATGTGTTCTGTAAAGCCGCTTCTGAGGTACTACCTCCTCATAGACCCTTGGACTGTTCTATCGAGCTCATTCCGGATCGACCTATTCCTAAGTGCAGGATTTATCGTCTTTCTCTTCCTGAAAACCTTTTTTAAGCTGGATTTATGAGGGGCGTATAATTTGATCCGTATTAAGGAAGGAGACGAATGGAAAACCGCTTTTTGTACTCGTGAGGGTTACTTTGAATATCTGGTAATGCCTTTTGGGCTCTGTAACGCCCCGGAGGTATTTCAATAATTTATGAACAAAATCTTCCAAGACCTTCTCTACAAATTTGTGGTTATTTATTTGGATGATATCCTAATTTTATCCACTGATCTTTCTCCACATCGGTCTCAAGTTATGGAAGTACTCTCTCGTCTCCGGCAAAATCAACTATTCTGCAAATCGGAGACATGTGTTTTTGAGGTCACTCAGATTCCTTTTTTAGGGTATCTGGTCTCGGGGTCTGGGCTTCAAATGGAAGGTGTCGGCTATCACCAATTGGCCACAACCTCTGGGCCTGAAATCAGTTCAACAATTTATAGGATATTCCAATTACTATAGGCAGTTTATAAAGAAAAATTCTACCTTCATCGCTCCTATAACTGCCCTTACCTGGAAATCTGCCAACCACGGTGGCCACCTTAGGCGGTTGTTGCTTTTGAGACTTTAAAGAAAGCTTTCATCTCAGCTCCAGTTCTTATTCAGCCCGATCAGGACAAACCCTTTTTTGTGGAGGTGGATGCCTACTCTGTAGGTGTTGGTGCTGTACTTTTTCAAGAATCGGTCTCTGGGGATCTGCGTAAAATAGGAATTGGACAATAAGTGCAAACTAGTTATTTGTAATATATACCATAAAGAGGAACTGATATGCCACATGATGTACTATAGATAATTTATTTAGAATTTTATTTATTTAAATTTTAAAATAAATTATGATTCAAAAGAAGTATTACATATACCAATAATAATTACATGTGTATATAATGTGCTACAAGAAGCACTAACCTTTTTTTATGACTAAAGATATATTTTTTTATAATCTGATGATTCTTCTGAGAATAATGTACCGATATAGCTTCTTAAAATGCTAGAAATACAAATGGGACAATAAAAAAATACATATTGTAGTTAATAAGAAAAGACATTGCATAGATTTAAAAGTTAAAAACTAATGAAATAAGGATAAACAAACTAAAATATAGCAGTGTTGGTGTCTTCAATACTATGACCTCCATCCTATCTGTTAAGATTGCATTTAATAAAATAAATGTACTCAGCGGCAAGGCCATGGTGAAAAGAAAAGGTATACAACCCTAAACTATATAGATAAACATGTTAAATAAAGACAAACATGAAGCTGCTATCCTAAATGTTATCAGACTATTTTGCATTTTTAAACCCTGAAAATGTGAAGGATTAAAGTCAATGCTGTGGACTATTTCTTCACCCCAAAACAATAAGCCATAAATCTTTGCTACTTTTACAGAGAAAAAAAATCTAAAAATATTTTCTACATAACAATGACCCCAAAGGCATTTCAATAGTAAATTATATATATATATATCCTATTAGACCACTTAGTAACAACACAACAATGCAACAAAGCGACAGAGGGATAAATATTGAAAACATAATTTTTGGGTTGTAAACAATTGTTTGACTGCTGGAAGAAAACCTTGGCACAACTCGACATAACGACAACGCAACAAAGCAGCAAATCTTATTTTCTAAATAGCATTTTTGGTCTATTTACCCTAAAAGTTGCTAATATATAAAAACTGTTACACATTACAAATCGGACCTGGGCAATGTCAGGGGACCCTGCTAGTTTTTAATAAATCGATTGATCCTGTGCTACTAACTTATATATATTACCGGATTTTCATTTATTTTAAACAAAATAATCTAATAGAAAAATGAAGCTACGATTAAGCCATTTATTAGTTTATACCTTAATACATTTGTGCTTCAAATAATTCAGAAGTCCAAACATGCTAGTAGGCATGATTTTGAGGTAATATTTTTACATTCACAGACATAACCATACCAACCAAAGCGGGGAATTCAGTTGGCCGCAATATACTCTGGACATCGCCTCGATGTCTAGCTGCACGTATTGTCAGCCAATATAGTACTACTTTAATAAACACTCTGTATCCATGGATTGTTCTATAGACACCTCACAGCCCATTGAATTCCCACCACAGAATGCAAAATGTTGTTCAAAACTGCTATACAAATATTACATTGTATATAATATTGTATTATATTATGGGGAAATGTGAAAATATAATAATTTTAACTGATTGTTAATGGTGGATATAATTATTTATGTTGCACAATTTGGTATTACATAGTGCCCAAATAATACAATTCAATAATTTTGTCCCTTTAATATAATGAAAATTTAAATTTGCCCCGTAAGTTAATTTTAAAATAATTTTGCCCCTTAATCAATAAATAATGATTACCCAAATGATTTAAATGTCAATTGGGCAGCACGGTGGCTAAGTGGTTGGCACTTCTGTCTCACAGCGCTGGGGTCATGAGTTCAATTCCCAACCATGGCCTTATCTGTGTGGAGTTTGTATGTTCTCCCCGTGTTTGCGTGGGTTTCCTTCGGGTGCTCCAGTTTCCTCCCACACTCCAAAAACATACTGGTAGGTTAATTGGCTGCTATCAAAATTGACCCTAGTCTCTCTCTGTCTGTCTGTGTATATGTTAGGGAATTTAGACTGTAAGCTCCAATGGGGCAGGGACTGATGTGAGTGAGTTCTCTGTGCAGCGCTGCGGAATCGGTGGCGCTATATAAATAAATGATGATGATGATGGTGCTTCCTCTTATGTTCTGAATGGCAAAATAGATCAAACAGCATGTTTTAGCTATCAAGCTATTCAGAAGCAGGTATTAAAACTGTCCTGTCCTGTCTTTTGGATGGTGGTTTTGATGGCGGTTTTAACCAAACCACCAGCGATTTGGACAAAAGCGCCGGCGGTTTAATTGTTTTCAATCTGCCACGCATCTCCAGCCATTTTACATCACAGCCTTAAACTGCCGTTTAGTAAATTTGTTTGGAGCACTAAACCGCCGGCGATGTGTGGAAGTTTAAAACTATCACCAAACTCGAATCTTAGTAACTCTAGCCCCTAGTGTGTATCCTTGTGTATGAGAAATGTATTAGTGTGTGTCCTTGTGTATGAGAAATGTAGTAGTGTGTGTCCTTGTGTATGAGAAATGTAGTAGTGTGTGTCCTTGTGTATGAGAAATGTAGTAGTGTGTGTCCTTGTGTATGAGAAATATATTAGTGTGTGTCCTTGTGTATGAGAAATATAATAGTATGTGTCCTTGTGTATGAGAAATGTAGTAGTGTGTGTCCTTGTGTATGAGAAATGTAGTAGTGTGTGTCCTTGTGTATGAGAAATGTAGTAGTGTGTGTCCTTGTGTATGAGAAATGTAGTAGTGTGTCTTTGTGTATGAGAAATGTAGTAGTGTGTGTCCTTGTGTATGAGAAATGTAGTAGTGTGTGTCCTTGTGTATGAGAAATGTAGTAGTGTGTGTCCTTGTGTATGAGAAATATATTAGTGTGTGTCCTTGTGTATGAGAAATGTAGTAGTGTGTGTCCTTGTGTATGAGAAATGCATTAATGTGTGTCCTTGTGTATGAGAAATGTAATAGTTTGTGTCAGTGTGTAGGAGAAATGTATTCATGTGTGTCCGTGTGAATGACTAATGTATTAGTGTGTTTCAGTGTATAGGAGACATGTGAGTATGATAAGGGGGGTGTGAGTCAATGTATATGAGAGAGTGAGTGTGTGTCACAGTCAAGCTTTGTGTAATAGGCTCAAAAGAGGTGAAAGTTTGGTCAACTTTTTGGGAATACACAGTCCTCCGGCTCTTCCTTACATCTATATGTTCTCCCACCCAGGCTGCTGTACATTGTGGTGTGCATCCCCCTTATCTGTACATGTTCTCCCGACCTAGACAGTACATTGTGGTTGAACTCTCTTGTAGTTTATATATTTCTCCCCCTCCCTACTGCTAGTCTCCCCATCTGCTTCCTTACACCCCATGTTGTCACTAACCCCACTAACATATTGCTCCACATTTCTTGCATACATCCCTACGCTGGTCACTCTGCACAACTTTCATAGTTGCACTGGAGAGGAAGGAAGGAAGGATGGATGGATCTGGGAATGGCCAGTAGAAGTTAGGTCTCAGCCAGTGCTGCTGCTTCTGTTTGTTTTTAGACTCCATCTTCCTGGTTGGCTGGCCAAGGGGCGGGGTCCCATAAGCTGATGAGCCGGTGGTTGGACGTACCTTAAGCATGGTGCCCCCCAGCCATGCTGACCGCATTCTAACCTCCCTGTTCCCATGCTGCAAAAAAGTATTTTCTGTATCTGTACTGTGTGCTCAGAGACACGCACACACGACAGGAGAGGGGTGGTGCAGTGTGTCAGATGACAGATAGTTGTATTCACTCGGTCACATTGCTGCTCCTTTGGAGATTTGCAATTTGCAATGAAGTGGGGAAATTCATTTTTTGCATTTATTAATAACTCTGTCCAGAAACTATTTTCTGATGTGTATATAACATTACATTATTATATTCTATACAAATAGGGTAATGCAACTTTCATGTTTATTACTAATACTGTCTACGCTATCACTGCGCTTTCTCCAGACTATTGTGGTGCATAAGTATAGACACTTGTTATGCCTGACGTAAACCTGCTCAGATGTTAGTGTTGTACAGCTGCAAGTATCTTGGGATGCATATCACTGAGCATATCCACATGAATGTGCTTTTTCATTCGTGCATTTTTTTCCTGCTTACGCTCGGACACATTGGTGTCCAACTCTACATGGGCCCCGTAATCACAGATGTCTATTTTCCCGGAATGTCCACGAGACTCCCAGACTCCTGGGAAAGCAGGGTGAACTCCCACATCCCGCCCACTTCCTTAGTGAACCAGGAGGCGGGGCCAGGATGACACGATTCATTGTGCTCTAATAGGCTGAAAATTGTGTCATTTAGCAAACGGGATGTCCTCCCGGAAGGTACGTCTCAGATGTCAGCAAATATGCCCATAGTGTAACAATGTATGACACAAACTCATACATATGTGGATGCACTTCCGGTAGGTTTTGTGAATTATCATCAAATTACAGATGTCTTTGTCCCCCCATTAAACTCCCAGAGAAAGATGACACCACACACATGCCATGTGAAAGGTCCAATTGGGTATTATTGATTTTTAACCAAAGGTTTAACTTCACCTCCTACAACTATAGCCGAACCTTTATACCAGCACTGTGGAGAGTATTAGTAATCACACTGATAAAACAAGAGACGAGAATGTTATCACACTTACAAAAACAAGCCAGCAAACCCAAACAGACTGTATTTGAGGGAAAGTTCACACAATTTAATGTCTGGATAAAAATTGTGCTCTTATGAAGTTTAATGTGTGGTTTTTTTTCTAAATCATGGTTTTACATGTGACTGCTACATTGTATAACCTGGTTTGTTCTCCTGTGATGTAGATAACATGCCTTTTCATAGCTATGGTATGATTCTTTTTAATGTTAATGTAAAGTATGTAAAAACAAACTCACAGAATATTGTGTTTTACACAGCGATTTGACAAGGTTTTCATGTGAATATCATACAGATCAATGTGTTTTTCATGCTGATTCTATGCAGTATTTACATGGATACACAGACGTGTTTTCACGCTGAATCATGAGGTTTTCACATGGATTTCATGCACAGTGATGTGTCTTTCATGCAATTTAATACATTTTTCTCGTGCATTTTTTGCTAATTTCTATGACATTCTCTATGGGACAAATGTGCAGAGTCTACACCACATATGTTGTAGGTAAGTGTGTCCCCATAGTAATAGTAGCTTACGGGAGTGTGATGGTTCTCTGTAGCAGAGTGGCCTCAAATCTACAGTAAAACGTGTACCACTAAAGCTCCCTTCTTGTGGTTGCATTATTGCAGACAGCATTAGGATTCTGCAGGGTCTAGGGATATTAGAAATGTACATACAGTATGATATTGTAATTTAATATGATTTAAGTATTGTGTTATATGAGTTATGTATGAAAGTTTTGGGACGGATTAGCGAAACAATTGGCTTTCATTTGTTCTCTTCTGATCAATTTTGTGCCTGCAAATGTAGAAAAAAGATCCTATGCAAATGAGCAGATTAACTAAGAAAGCATATTAACTTGATATAGTAAAATGGTGAATTGATTTAAAATGTGCTTTAAGCTTTCTGAATGTGTTTGCATAAGTGATTTAGTCAATGCATATGGCAATAGTGAGTGCTTATCAGTGCAGAAGGGTAAACATAGGAATGTATACAGTGTAATAAAGTAATACTATTACTGTTTTATATATATATATATATATATATATATATATATATATATATATATGTGTTTTTATAACAACATTATTTTCATAATACTAGTCTGTAATAACGTGATCAAAATGGACAGTGAACATGATGAAGTTTATTTCTGTTAAAAACAATAGCGTTCTGGTTCAAAGATATAGGGGCCTATTTATAATGAACAGCCCCTTCATGGCGATATGCAAGATTTTTTCATCGTTGCTTATCACAGCAATAACAGAACAGGTTTTGTGGTGGTAGAGGCACCACCATAATGCTTGATAGATTTGCATGGGGAATTTTACATCATAGGTTATTGCCAATGATAGCAACATTATCACAGGTGGTAACCCTTAGATATAAGGGGGCATATTTATTAAGCCTTAAACATGTGTAAATTCCTTTTTCCTCATGTTTTAGGCATTTTTAAGTATAGTGGCAATTTAACAAATGCATAATGCAGGAAATATCACAGGTATTAGCATTAGTAGTGCACAATACAACAGTCCCCATAATATTCATAATACTTTTTGGAACTTGACCCCAATGACCAGCACCATCTGAATCTGAAGATGGCATTAGCCATTCAATTTTAAGGGGAGATCATCGCAGGAGAGGGTCCGGCAGCCTTCATGTTCTCCCCTGTGCTGATTAATGAACTAGTTCCTTGTGCATGCACGACTAAGTTGCGCACGCGCACAGTAAAGCCTCCAGGTCAGAACATGGAGCTATCATTAGAATAGAGTCATGGCCAGGATGGCCTCTTAGCGGATGCGCTGTCCCTACCTGACTTGGTAAATTGCTTCATGTCAAGGGCGCTTTTCACCATTTGATAAATCTGCCTTTTACTGAATTCATGCAATAATAATAATAATAATTCATATTCAATGAGGAATCAATGGCATGCAGTGTCTCAAACCCCCACTGGCACATGTGCTAATGGGATTTTGAGATTGATAAATAGGACTCGTAATCATGGGCTAGCTGGGCTGGGGGCAGGGGGGCATCTGCCGTCCCAGCCGGTCCCATAGTGTGCTACCTTGAGCTGGGTCCCTGGGCCGCTTGCATGTCTTTTACTTTTATAATAGGATGCTGAGTAAAGCCTTGTTCCCGGGATACAATGTGTCAGCCATCCCTTGGCCAGAAAGTTTATATAGTAAAGTTTACTATTTAGTTGATCTCACTTAGCAAAAATTATTAAAATCAGATAATTGTGCTTACCTGCCCTCTTCAAACACATCCACGTATCTTCTATTTGGCAGTCATCAGGACACCATCGACTTCAGCAGAGGAGAAGGAGGAGATCGGTAAGGGCTGAAGAGGGAGAAGAAGAAGAAGGCAGGTGGCAAGAGAAGGTTCAGGGCAAGAGAAAAAGTATTTTTCTAGGGGCACAGGGGAAAAGTATGTTGTAGAAGGTGCGGGGATAGATATGATAAGAGGGGTAAAGGGAGACAGACAGGCACGCAATGGGGAGAAAGAAAGGACAGACACCCACAACGCAAAGGCACTCAAATATAACAGGAGAGGGGCAAAGAAATGCAGATGTTCACATAAAAAAGTAAAGTCACGCACAAAAGATAGGGATAGACACACAGATGGAGACAGAGGCATACATGGGGATACAGAGAGAGGGAGGCAGGCACACCTGCAAAACTGGAGACAGGCAGGTAAACCATACTTGTCATCTTGACCCCGCCCCCACGACGTAAATGCCGTTTTGTTGCGGCTGGCGGGGCCAAAATGACGCGATTCACCGCGAATCGCATCATTTTGGGAAGACAGTAGCGGGATGCGGAAGCCTTGCCAGCTCTCCCGGGAGACCGACCCAAATTTCGGGAGTCTTCTGGACATTCTGTGAGAGTTGGCAAGTATGAGGTAAACCCAAAGGTACAGACAGACAGACAGGAGGTGATATATAGAGACAAACACACAGACACATAGTAGAGAGGGTGGGGGAAAGGCAGACAGCAAAAAATTAAGGAATCATGAAGAGGAGAGGTGCCGAGATGCCCAGGAACCGCGTGCACACCCAATGGAGGCCGAGAAGCAGAGATTGGGTCAGGGGGCATACTTGTGTACGGTACACAGGGCTACTACCCTATGCCATCTGAGTGGCCAACTGCTTCCTTTATATGACAGTATGCTACTAATTGTGAAGTATAATGAGGGTGGTACTGCCTGAACCCCCGAACTGCACTGTGCTCACATAACTCCAGCACATATGACCAGGGCCCTATCGTTGTGGAAATTTTATGCTTTTCCTTTATTTGTTTCTTCCCTCCGGATTACAAAATCATACTGGTAGGTTAATTGGCTTCTGACAAAATGTACACTCCAGAGAATGTGTTTGTTTAGGGTGGAGACTTATAACATGTTCTCTGTACAGCGCTGTGTAATATTATTGACGCTATATAAACAACAATAACAATATTTTTGAGTATAAAAACACTGTAAAAAACAGTTGTAGTAGAGCTTCAGCCATGTAACAGTCATGTTACTGTGGTTGGTGAAAGCAGGATATATAGAACAGATATATAGTGCAGAGAGGCACATACATGTGTTGTGAGTTGTTTTACAATCCGACAGAAGTGAGTACGTGAAAGAATGTGAACATGTGGAAGGCTAAGTGATACCTAAGACCAACGAATTGTTACATCAGCTGGGTAGAGGAGGAGGAGGAGGAGGAAAGAGGAAGATAGGGGGCAGAGTTTGGAGGGAGGTGACAGTCCGGTTTCTTCATCTGAGTTAGAGATTTTACCAGTAGTGGGAGTGGTGCAGGGCTCAGGGGCTTGACATCCAGCAGCCAATGGTCACAAAGTAAAGTACCGGCTATTCTAGGAAGTTAGGGTCTGGGGGGGAGGGGACTGACAGGGTGACACTGTAATATTGGGTGTGTGCCCAGTCTAATACAGGATATAATACACGTAGAGACAAACAAGACCTTTGGTCGAATTTTACCTCCCCAAACCGGTCTCCCTGTCCTGCCCCTTGTGTGTTGTCCCTCCCTGGGCTCTGTATCCCCGCACCTCCCCCTTCTTCTCATCCTGCAGGAGCCCTCTGACCCGCTCCTGTCTCTGCTGCTCCTGCTGCTAACATGCCGTCCTTCTCCGTGCGCACTGTGGGGTAAGTGTGCGTGTGAGGTCGCAGCAGTCTTCCGTTCTACGGAAACCGCCGCCAAACACTAAAGTCATTTAACAGTTATTCTATAATGTGTCAAATACTTATTGTGCAATCACGATTTCAGTTGTGAACATTTTATTTGGATCCACGATAATGTTCCATTTAATATTTGTAAGAACTGTTTTTGATGCACGTGATCTGTAGAGGCTCATATAGGACTGAGTTTATATATCAATGTAAAGTAACCAAAGAGAGTAAGTCCCATATTCAATGCACATGATCAACGCAGTCTCAGCCAGTATTATTAGAATAAAGAATATAATGTGACCTTGCTCCACATAAGACCAGCTCACATGATGTTCACGTTATATATGATATAATGGACCCCTCACTGCACAGGGTCAGGACAGGCTTAGACAGTGTTGATTTATGCATGATCCATTGATTTACTAGTTGCACAAATCAGGAATGCCCAGGCAGTAGTGTGTGTGTGTGTGTGTGTGTGTATATATATATATATATATCCAAAAACATACTGGTAGGTTAATTGGCTGCTAACAAATTGGTGTGTGTGAATTTAGACTGTAAGCCCCAATGGGTCAGGGACTGTAAGCCCCAATGGGTCAGGGACTGATGTGAGTGAGTACAGCACTGTGGAATTAGTGGTGCTATATAAACAAAAGATGCTGATATATATGTTATAGCACTGGGTTTGTATAATCCATTAGAGGAAGTATTGTAGAGGTAGCTTGCCATGTTTGTTCCACAGCTCCTAAGTGTTTTGACTTTAGTAATTAAGTCACTGTATATTATAGCCTATTTATTACAATAACGGATGATGTACCATGGTAATAGTTAGCATTAGGCTAAGTATCGCCTGCCGTATTCTGCGATGCTTAGCCTAATGAAGGAGATATCTCTGATATCTCGTGCAGTATGTTTTTGCTAAATTACTAGGATACTAAAACATGTCTAAACCATTTGGAAACAACCGTTTTCACATTGTTTAAGGCTTGATAAATAGGCCCCCTAAAAACAGTGATGATATTTTATGTGTTTTTACTGGACATGATCTGGTCAGGATTAGTTTGTAAAGGAGCAGGGCCCTCTTTTCTTCTGTCTTGTCTGTGGTTTCGGTTTATATGCTTTTTTTTTATCTTAATGTATGTATTGTATGTAATGTATGTATTTTTCTGGGGGGGTTTTTTTTTTTTTTTTTTTTTTTTTATCTAGGAACAGACTAAGTATACTGATCAGTTTGTAAATTGGATTCCCAAAGTTTTGTTGATGCATGAACAGACTGATTGAGTTGCCAGATCTATAGGGACCCCAGGTTCATGTGGGATTCCCAAGCATGCAAACTACATATGTTAAATATCTACATTTTATATTATTGTGCATTATATATTGTACATTAAATGTGACCTTGGACTGGGCGTTTCATAGCACAGTCTGACAATTGCATAAACAGGTTACTATAGCCCCTTACCACAGTCATATCAAATTAAGCTGAAACGTAGAAACACAGAATTTCACAGCAAAAATGTCCTACACATCCATCTTGTTTCCCCATTTTTTTTTTGTGTGTTTAGGGGGTGAGGGGTAATAATCATATATTTTTTATATTATTTAAATGTTTTGTAGCCCCTAATGCAACGCCAGAACTACACAATATTTCAAAGTCTACATTGTATCTGGGTTTCATGGAACAGGATTGTACTGGCAATCTGACTAGTCCTTTGCCAGGAGGGCTCATGTTACACCTTAGAGTGACTGTTGACCTCATGTAATTTATCAGCTCTACTTTTATTAGGACACTAGTCCCACTGGCTCCATAGCCTGCATTAGACCCCCCACTGTAAAGAATTAGTAATCACACCAATAGATAGACACAATTCTGTACTGCCCAGTGAATCATGGGCTTGGGCTGAGCCAAACAAAACAAGTTTTGGATTTGAATATGTGCATGAATGTTGACTGGTTTGCATTGTTCTCCAGGTTTGCTTTTTAGTACCAGTCCAGGCCTGATGGAGTTCTGGCATGTAGACATAACACTGCTAAGTGCCATTTGCTCACAATCTATCGTATATACTCTCACATAATGAAAACAGAACCAATAGTCTATTAGTTTACTGAAGTAGCTACAACACATTGATGAGATCTAATATTTACACAGTGCTGACTTATGCCTAGTATATGATGACCTCCTAAAAGATTGTCAAGGCTGGCTCAGATAGTCCTTGCTTTCTCTGTGATGTAGTAAGGCCTTCTAACTGGGAAATAACTTTATTAACAGTACATATTCAGACATGGGCTCCTGGTTAAAAAAATAATATATATGGTATTGGGGCAGATTTTAGTCTGGGGAGGGGGGGGGTGTGATTCGGCTCAGCAGCCTATTAGGAACATTTTAAAGAAAGAACTGCAGGTAGCCCAATGACCCAGCCCAAGGTAGCCCTCTATGTGACCAGCCTGGGGAACACATACAATGCCCAGCCCAGCCTGCTCCAGTAGGGTTTGATCTAAACTATATCCATGCTGAATACATGTTTATCCGGTGACTCTGCATATCTGCCTGATGACCTTAGATCTTTGTACGTGTTGTTTATGAAGTGTGGGTGGAGTGTAATTACTGAGTTTAGCAAAACAAGATGAGCCTGTGAAAGTTATACAGTTGCTGGCATAGCATCATCATCATCATCAATTATTTATATAGCGCCACTAATTCCGTAGCGCTGTACAGAGAACTCATTCACATCAGTCCCTGCCCCATTGGAGCTTACAGTCTAAATTCCCTAATATAGACACAAACACACATACAGACACAGAAAGACAGAGAGGAAGACAGACAGACAGAGAGGGAGAGACTATGGTCAATTTTGATAGCAGCCAATTAACCTACCAGTATGTTTTTGTAGTGTGGGAGGAAACCGGAGCACCCGGAGGAAACCCACGCAAACACAGGGAGAACATACAAACTCCACACAGATAAGGCCATGGTCGGGAATCAAACTCATGACCCCAGTGCTGTGAGGCAGAAGTGCTAACCACTAGGCCACTGTGCTGCCACAGCATGTTGGCTTAGTGGTTAGCACTTCTGCTTCACAGCACTGGGGTCATGAGTTCGATTCCCGACCATGGCCTTATCTGTGTGGAGTTTGTATGTTCTCATTGTGTTTGCATGGGTTGCCTCCAACATTACAAAAACATACTGGTAGGTTAATTGGCTGCTATCGAATTGACCCTAGTCTCTGTCTGTCTGTATGTTAGGCAATTTAGACTGTAACTTTCAATGGGGGCAGGGACTGATATGAGTGAGTTCTCTGTACAGCACTGTGGAATTAGTAGCGCTATAGAAATAGCTGATGGTGATATCAGTTGCTAGTATATCACTCATTAATTTGTTTTACAACTCTGTGATGCATTTAAACATTTATTGGATGTAGTAGAACAGTGCCACTTAGTGGCCAAATTATTATCAAAGCTAATATAGCACTTAACTTGGCAGTACCTGGCATGGGGTCTAGCAAAGACACAAAAAGCATAGATTAAAAAAAAAATACAAGAGTGTATAATATAAAACGAGAACTACCACCACAATATAATTGGAGGATAATATAATTGAACCTAGTTTTCTGGAGTTTGTATGTTCTCCCTGTGTTTGTGTGGGTTTTCTCCTATAGCCCAAAAGCATACTGGTAGGTAAATTGGCTTCTGACAAAAGTTAACCCTAGTGTATCCTCATCATCATCACCATGTATTTATATAGCGCCACTGATTCCGCAGCGCTGTACAGAGAACTCACAGGTTTGTTGTTGCTTTTATTTGTGGTGTCCTTGACGTGACCTTGCTGCTATTATTTTGCCTATTTGAAAACTTAAATGTGAGGACTCTCATTGTTAATTCTTCTACAGACCGTGTTCCCGGGCAGTAAGAGCATGGGTGGTGTCGCAGCAAGTAAGCTGCCGGAAGGCACACGCCGTGCGTGTCCTAAGTGGGCAGATGGAACGTCTCCCTCCCGCTGTCCGAGAATTTGTAATACGGGGAGCCGAGCTGTGTGATCCCCAAAACATCCACATATGTGATGGCACTCCTGCAGAAAATGACACGATTGTAACCATGTTGCAGCAAGAGGGTATGCTGAAGAAACTGCACAAGTATCCCAATTGGTGAGTTGTATCCTTGGCAAACACTTCGCTTGTGTCTGCTCCTTCTCCTTACTCCTCTCAAACCTATACTTCTACTCAATGTGTTCTTGCTACCTCTAACCAGTCTTCTTATACCACATCTTCAACCACCAACATGCACACACTTAATTGGTAACTATTTTTATCATCATTCTCTGTCTATCAGCTGGTTGGCTAGAACTGACCCAAAAGATGTAGCTCGAGTTGAGAGCAAGACAGTTATAGTGACTGAAAACCAGCGGGAGACTGTTCCAATTCCTGCAGATGGCGTAAAGGGGCAGCTGGGGAACTGGATGTCTCCGCAAGAGTTTGAGAGAGCAAAGAGTGATCGTTTCCCGGGCTGTATGAAAGGTCTGTATCATGGTGTGAACTTCTATTACTCACTGTAGAATTGTATTCCCAGTCTATAACACCCATGTTCTTTACTTTGTTCTTTCTGTTACTTCATGAAATGCCTTCTCCCAGACCGCAAGAGTTTATACCTAGTATGTGTGTCTTTTCCATCTCTATGTTAATTGTGCTTGTGGACCATGGCTTGTCTTTCATGAATTTTTTTCTTTTTACCTAGGTCGTACTATGTACGTATTGCCATTCAGTATGGGTCCAGTTGGTTCCCCTCTGTCTAAATATGGCGTGCAGCTCACAGATTCCCCTTATGTAGTTGCCAGCATGCGTATCATGACTCGGATGGGTACTCCGGTCTTAGAAGCACTGAGAGACAATGACTTTGTAAAGTGTCTGCACTCTGTGGGGCAGCCACTACCACTGAAAGGTAAGAAAGTACCCACACTATCTTAATATCTCACTTCACACATCTATGTATAGTTACTATATATAATGTTCCCTCTTGTTCTCTTGAGCAGCGCCCCTGGTCAATTCATGGCCCTGCAACCCTGAAAAAACACTCATTGCCCATGTTCCTGATAACCGGGAGATTGTGTCCTTCGGTAGTGGATATGGAGGAAATTCACTTTTGGGGAAAAAATGCTTCGCTTTGCGTATTGCCTCTCGAATCGCCAAGGATGAGGGCTGGTTGGCAGAGCATATGCTGGTGAGAGAGGAGCTTTTGGCTCCCTGTACACTCTCTCTCCTGCACTAGACCCTCTTTCTTCTATTTCTTGAGCCATCTGTTTCCAGCTTTTTGTACATCCTCTTGTTATGGGGTTTCTTTCCCATATTAGATTTTGGGTATCACAAATCCCGCTGGACGTAAGCGATACATTGCCGCTGCCTTCCCAAGTGCCTGTGGAAAAACAAATCTTGCAATGATGCAGCCAACTCTGCCTGGCTGGAAGGTTCAGTGTGTGGGAGACGACATTGCCTGGATGAAATTTGATAGTAAAGGTGAGTTGAAAATAAAGAGACAGGGTAAAGTGGCAGCGAAGACGATAGGGCTCATTTACTAACATTGCATGCAGAGGCAAAAAACAAAAGCCGCCAACTAGAACCTTTTATTTCCTTGTCTAACTTACACTAGACTAATAAAAGCTGATTAGAGTAGAGGTACAAAAATAAATGTTCTGATGTTGGTGGTTGTTGGGTTCATATTCCAGGAAGGTTGTAGAAGAAAAGTATTTTTTTATATATATAATTATACACAAAGTAACCAGCAAAAGTATAATAAAAGGGAATAAAACAGCACTAACCGCGCCTGTAACCAGTATAGTGAGCGCAGCAAGCAGGAGTCCTTGGGGAGGGTAAGCATGGAAGTGAAGGAAACAAGGGAAGAGGACCTTCTTGTGAGCATACAATCTAAATTTTTTTATATATATATATATATATATATATATATTATAATCTGGTGCTTGTAACTTTCAAGTGATGATAATAATTTTAAAGGTGTATTGTTTTTTGTGTGTTTCACTAGGTGTACAATTGGAGGGGATATCTTAAACATTAGTAATGTGAGGCTGCTTTCAAACTGCTACAGGAAAATTATAGGTCAAAATCGTCTCTATATGAAACAAACATCTAAAAATTCAACCCTTTGTCTTTCTTACAGGCCGTCTCCGTGCTATTAATCCAGAAAATGGCTTTTTTGGAGTGGCTCCTGGGACTTCTGTAAAGACAAATCCCAATGCACTCCATACAGTGAACAAGAACACTGTCTTCACCAATGTGGGCGAGACTAGTGATGGTGGGGTATACTGGGAGGGACTGGATCAGGATCTGCCACCAGGAGTCTCTGTCACATCCTGGCTAGGAAAACCTTGGAACAAAGGTCAGATGAATTTTCCTTTATCCAGTGCAATGTACTCTTGACTGTTTGTTTGTTTGTTTTTTTTCATATAACAATCTTTATTTATACTTTTTTTTTTAAAGGAGATAAAGAGCCCTGTGCACACCCAAATTCACGTTTCTGTGCTCCTGCTGCTCAGTGCCCCATTATGGATGAGGATTGGGAATCCCCAGAGGGTGTTCCCATAGATGCAATTATCTTCGGTGGGAGACGGCCTGAGGGTAAGTGATATTTATATATTTCACATGACAGATATACTAGAGATCAGAAAAATATTCAACTCATTCCACATTTGGCTGCGGAATTTTACATGTTTTTCTGGCGGACTTCTGCACGGATCTTTCCCCTTTCATTTTTGATCCACCTGGACTTCTCCCCTTATTATACAACAACCACACCACAGATTAGTATGAATTCAGACTATTGTTGTTCCAGCGCTATTTGTAGACTATAACTTCCGCGAAACACAGAATTTACAAATACAATGTGGAGTAGCGAAGCAAAAGCATTACATGAAGATTGCATAACCAGAACGTTTCACCACTGTGGAACGACATTTTCTGCCACATTATTCGAATTGCACAAAATTTTCACCTCAACTTTACCCATCTCTAAAGATATACCTTTTTATTTTGGTGGATGGTCCTTACCTGTGTTTAAGTCTAATAGGGAAGAGTTGTACTTTGCACTTATTCTTTTTCATCACATTTGGTCAACGTTGGACTTTTTATTTATGTGTATCCAGAGGGCAAGCTCATATATGCTGTGTATACATCTCTGCCCCTACTGCAGTGTCCTCTGCCAACACCAGTGGGTTTGGAATCCAGAGCATGAAAAGCTATTCCTGCTATGCATTTCAAACCTGCAAACAACAGGCAGATGACACAGAAGTGGTGTTTGTCTTTATGTAGGGAAAACCTTTATAATTGCACATACTGGTAGATACTCTGTTTAGCTCATAGAAATAAGATGTGTTCGATGTGAAAATTCCATTGTGTAAAGTAAATTTAAACTAATCTGTTTTGAAGGTGTGCCTCTGGTCTATGAGAGCTTTAACTGGAATCATGGGGTATTTGTTGGGGCTGCTATGAGATCCGAGGCCACAGCAGCTGCTGAACACAAGGGTGAGTCTAGAACCTTGATATTGGATCATTGTAATCTTCAGACACTGATGGACTCCTCTTGTATCTATAATCCCCTCTTCCTATATATGTATGATTTTCTCTGTCATGTTTTATACTTCTGTACATGTTTATACCCCCTCCATCTTATCCTTCTTTATCAGAGTTTTCTGTCTCCATATGTTTCCTATTTTCATAATTATTCACTTATGTGTCCCTTCAGGCAAAGTGATCATGCACGATCCATTTGCAATGCGACCTTTCTTTGGCTACAACTTTGGCCACTACCTCTCTCACTGGCTGAGCCTGCAGAACAAGGATGGACTACAGCTTCCTAAAATTTTCCATGTCAACTGGTTCCGAAAAAATGAGAAGGGACAGTTCTTGTGGCCAGGTTTTGGGGAGAATTCTCGTGTGCTAGATTGGATCTTCCGTAGGGTAGAGGGAGAGGAGAGTGCTAGGCAGACTCCTATTGGCTATCTCCCTGCTGAGGGGGCGTTGAATCTTCATGGGCTGGGTGGAGTTGACACAGAGCAGTTGTTTTCTCTTCCCAAAGGGTTTTGGGAAAAAGAGGTGCAAGAGGTGGGGAAATACCTGACAGAGCAAGTGACTGATGACTTGCCCCCACAAATTATGAAGGAGCTTCATGGCCTGGAGGGCAGAGTGAGCAAAATCTGAAGAGGTACGGTGAGAGAACAGAGAGGCCAAAAAGGAGGCGAGGGATACTCCTCTATGTAGACTGAGTTCAATTGCCTTATTTCACATACGTTTCCATAACGTCCTGCAACATGACACATTTTGGAATGTCACAAGCACGTGTCCTGAATCTACTGAACTATACACTTTGGGAGAAAACTGCATATAGGGAGCTAAGGGCTTAAGGACACACTGAGCAACAAAGGGAAAAGGGCAGCATAAATGTAAGATGGTTATCTAAAGCCTTAATACAACCAAAGAATTATTTGTCTCCTGTTGTGTGAGGGGACCTCAGGAATTATGACTTTGTTGGTTTTTATGGGGATGGGGGGGGGGGTTTGTCTCTTTTTTTTTTTTTTTTTTTTTTTTCTAATACAAATAAACTTTTTTTTTTTTTCACTTTGGTGTCTTTAATTTATCCTATTTCTGACATTATCCAATAGATTTTGGCCAACA
The DNA here is from genome assembly GCF_038048845.1 of Mixophyes fleayi. Taxonomy (NCBI): domain Eukaryota; kingdom Metazoa; phylum Chordata; class Amphibia; order Anura; family Limnodynastidae; genus Mixophyes; species Mixophyes fleayi. The sequence goes on along the minus strand of NC_134402.1, from coordinate 306,723,949 downwards.
CACCATACAGTTGCTGACAGGCTATAAAAAAAAAAATGCTTGAAAATATATAGCTTAACTGTAAATCAGAGTGCAAAGAAGTTGTCAGCATGGCCATAAACAAGCACACCCTTCAACATTGGCCAGAGTATCACACGGCCGCTGCCCACTTGCCTTCTGCCTGTAGTGCGTCCTGGTGCCATCTCTTCCCCAGGTAAATGACACACACTGACCCAGCCATGGACATGATATAAAAGAGAACCTGATTCATCAGACCATACCACCCTCTTCCATTGCTCCATGGTCCAGTTCTGTGCTCACATGCCCATTGTAGGTGCTTTTCGGAGTGGTCAGCATGGGCACTCTGCCCAGTCTGTGGCTACGCAGCAAGCTGTGATGCACTGTGTGTTCTGACACTTTGCTATCCTAAAGGTTACAAAAAAATTGTCACATGATAGTTTTCAAGGACTGTAACTCCCTATATTATGATCATAACAAAATGTGCATATATACCATTGAGCTGCTACTCCTAAACTAGATTACATATGGAAATAAAGAAAATAGTTTATATTCGTAGAGCACCACTTGCAGTCTAATTATTATTAGAAGATTATTCATCTCTTCTCATTAAAATCAATTTGATTTAATTAAAATTAAATACATAAAATCAGTGAAATAGTGAATGGTAAGTGAAAATTAACATGAAGGTTAAAAAACTGCACTGATATTTTTATTATATATTTACAGTTTTTGTTTATTTTTATTTCTTTAACTCTTTATTTAGAAAGGGGACTAAGAAAACAAAAATAATGATCATTAGCATACAAACATTCAAGTCATTCCCTTTAACTTTTCCTTACGTATAGAGAGGTGGTAGAGTATAGTAGGGGGGTAGAGTGGAGGTGGAGAGATATTAACTAAAAATGTTGTTCACATAACAGAGATAAATGCTGGTCAGTACGAGGCAGGCCTACCTGTATACATCCGCATAAGCAACAAATAGACATAATGCATTTCATTCCTTGGGTACAAAGAGTAGAACATCCAGGTCAGATGGTCCCGAGACAGCTCAGGGTTCGGTTCATGAAAGGGGCAAGGAATGACAGAACGGTAGGTGGGGCAGAGGTGGACAGAGTCATGGCTTTCCCATAGGTAACGGGGCCCAGACTAGGTAAAATTTATGGCAGTTGTCATGGAGGTAGTAAGTAATGAATTCCATGTGATTGGCTATTAAAGATTTCGGAGCCGTAAGGATATGAGATATTAACTTATTAGAAGGGGAGCTCTCTTGAGGCATAGGGCAGGAACGGAGAAAGGTCTAAGGACCCTTTAATAACGGCCGTTCTGAAACTGAATTGAGGACCGATCGGACCATATCCCAGAAGGGGACTATGCGTGGGCAAGTCCACCAACTATAAAGGAATATATCCCTCTGACCACAGTTCCGCCAGCAGCTCGGAGTAGAATTTGGGATCATTTTGGAGAGTCTATCAGGAGTGTTGTAGCACCTGTAATACAGTTTGTAAACTGTTTCTTTGATTTGCATTGAAACAGAGCTAGTGGCAATTCCCTCTCTGACCGCCTCCCAACATGACTCTCATCCAGAGGCGGTCCCAGGTCCCTTTGTCAATCCCGCTTGTGAATGCCCTGGAAGTCAAAGTTAATCTCAATCAACCAATTATAAATGGAAGAGATTATACCTTTGGAAAACGTAGAGTGCAGGCATAGCCGTTCAGAAAAAAAAAAGTAAGGGCTCGAACGGTGTCTGCCGATGGGAGGGACATGAGAAACTGACGGACCTGGAAAAATTTAAAGAAGGGGGGCAGAAAGGGGTATATTTATGTTGGATATCTGCAAGAGAGGTCCAAGCAGTGGTAGTAGTCACGTCATGGGCCACACTAATCCTGGCCTGAATTCATTTTGTAAAGTGAGGGGAGGATTGATCAGGAGAGAAATTGAGATTGTTCCACAGGGGCGACAATCAAGATTGGGGTCTGAAAAAAGTCATAGACAGAATTTAAGGGAGGAAAGGGAGTTGGCCAGAGGGGTCGGTCGATACTGGGGAGGTCCCAAAGCGAAGCCAGGGAATGAACTTCAACAATGTGTTTCCAGGTGGTAAAAGGCATAAGTGGCCACCATTTGAATCAAATGGGATGCATAATAGTGCATGGGAATAATGGGATGCTTGACGTCTGGGAACTCCTGACCTCCTCAGGTGCTGGCTTTCTTAAGGACCGCTAGCGAAATCTGTGGAGTTTTATCGCTCCAAATAAATTTCATAAAGGAGAATTGCAACTAATTAAATACAGAATCTGGGACCTTGATATGCAGAGTCTGAAACAAATATAGGAGTTTAAGAATTAAATTCATCTTGATAGCAATAATTCTCTCCAACCACAAAATGATATAACCCTTCCAGGTAAAAACATCCCATTTAATTCTGGTTAGGAGTCGGTGAAGTTGTCTGGTTAGAGACGGTCATAGTGAGAGGCAATATATATCTCCAGGTATTTAATCCTGTGTTTTTGCCATTTCAAAGCAAATGACGATTGAATAACAGCTTTCAGCAGGGTGGGGAGGGGGGACATGTAGCAGCATAGCCTCGGATTTAGAAAAAGTTGATTCTATAGCAAGATAGGGCCCCATATGCTTCCATGAGCTGAGAGAGTGGCGGTAGAGAGGTTTGAGGGTGTGAGTGAGGTAGAGGAGGACGTCATTGGCAAATAAGTATATTTAGAATTCCTGGGACTCCACCTCCACTCCGTACATAGCGCCAGTTTGTCTAACTAGTTTTTATATTTTTTTTGGTGTTAATTTTTATGAATCAAAAGCATATCGGATTTCTTCTTTTATTCCTGTCCTTGGATTCATACATATAGTTGTGTTAAATACAGTTTGTGTCTGCACTTCCTTTTATACACAGTTGGAATGTATCTACTTAACAATAATAATAGCAATAGTTCTTTATTCCCTCTTCCCCTTGGAGAAGATTTAAGGTTAACCTTAAGGGAGGTCACTGAACCTTAAATATAAATTATACGATATTATTAGACACATAATACTTTGTAGCAGTCAAAAGAGTTTACAGGCAGTCAATATAATCAAAGAGCCATATATGGATTGTGTTCCTTCCTGTTCCAATAAGATAGTCTTAATAACATTCAATCCTGTTAATAGTGTTAAATCCTCTGATGGATCACTGAGAGGAAAAATCAGTCCCTAAGATATATTCATTGTTAATTGTGATATTGTGGAGCAGAAGGATCATTAGTGCTTATAGTTATTGTCATTTTAATATATTAGCGATTTTATATTGCTGAACATGTGAATCATATATCCACTGCTATGAATACAGATCCCTGCTGTCTAAAGTAAATTGCTATCTGGTATCACATTGTTCGTCTGAATCTGGTGGCTAGATGAAGCCTAATTGTCTGTTTGAGACTGCTATTGCTTTGCAGTCAGAACCATATGCTGAATATAATCTTGCTATTTAACCTCATACTACACTTAAATAGAACTTTGTGTATTCTGCTAAAAGCCAACGCGCATTTCGCTGAGAACCGCTTTTTCCAGTATTCTTTTCATTCATAAAAATGAATATTAGCTCAAAAAACTAACATTATAATAAAAACACAAATATTGGTGCATTCAGTGTTTTTTAACCTTCACGCTAATTTTCATGTTTCACTTGCGACTATTATTTTGCTGATTTTATGTGTTTAATTTTAATTAAAATAAAATAGCTTTTAATGAGAAAAGATATCCACCTTTATATCATAGCCAGCATTAACTTTTTCAGTAATTTGTGCTACAGTAGCTCTTCTGTGGGATTGGACCAGATGGGCTAGCCACTCCCCACGCGCATCAATGAGCCTTGGACGCCCATGACCCTGTTACCTGTTCACCAGTTGTTCTACCTTGGACCACTTTTGGTAGGAACTATCCACTGCATACCAGGAACACCCCACAAGACCTTCCGTTTTGAAGATGCACTGGCCCAGTCATCTAGCCATCAGAAATTGTCCCTGGTCAAAGTTGCTCAGATCATTACACTTGCCCATTTCTCCTGCTTTAGACAAATCAACTTCAAGAACTAACTGTTAATTTACTCCCTAATATATCCCACCCCTTGACAGGTGCCATTGTAACGAGATCAGCATTGTTATTCACTTCACCTGTCCGTTGATTTAATGTTGTGACTGTATGCTGTGTGTATGTATGTATGTATGTATGCATGTGTATATATATTATATATATATATATATAAATATATATATATATATGTATATATATATATATATATAAAATTCAGAATATATCTTGTGACATGCCACTTTGCTTTAGTTTTATTCAGAAATGTCAGGATGGTACAGACCACGATTTTTGTAGTTCCAGCAAACAAACAGAAGTATTTACAATTTCATACGAACCTGCTTCTAGCGATGCACTCTGTCCCCTCAATAGTCATCAGCCACGGTCTGGAGTCGGTCGCCCCGTCCACAAAACCAAAGAAGCTTTATGTGCACCACCACCTGTGAATCTGTGCTCTGTGTGTTGAGAAGTATGGAGACTTAACTCTTTCTGCAGCATGAGCCTGCAGATTGCCAAAGAAATTATTAGTCTCTCCCTTAACGGTCTATGCTAAACTGTTCTGCCACATAACCCTCCCCCTAGCTTCGCCAATCTATGCGATGCGAATACTGCGGGGAGCGCATATTTAGGAGAGAGCATCTGCGTTTTTATGCATAGCTCCTTGCCTATGCTCTATAGTGAAATGGAAAGGTTGCAATTCCAAGAAACCTTGGGTCACTCTGACATTGACCTCTTTATTTACCTGCATCCATTTTAATGGTGCATGGTCCGTCACCAGGGTAAACTCCCTATCCAAGAGTTGGTGCAGAGGGCTTCCACAGCCCATTAGATGGTGAGGCACTTCTGTTCAGCAATCACATACTTCTCCCAAGGCAAGACCTTGAGATGCAGGATGGGTTTCTTCTCTCCATCCACCTTTTGTGACATTACTACGTCCAGACCTACTACCGAGGCATCGTTCTGCAAACAAAATTTCTTACTGAAATTAGGCGCTTGTAGCGCCGTCATTGTACATAAAACCATCCTTAGGTCCTCCCAGGCAGCTTCTACTGAACAGACCAGTTTAGTTTGTCTGGACAGGCTTTCTCGATAAACTCTGTCAGTGGAATAGCCGGAGTGGCAAAGTTCTCTAAGAACTGGCAATAGTATCCTACCAAGCCAAGAAATTCCCACAATTCCCACAATTGCATTTTTCTCTCTGGCTTGGGCCAATTATTTATGGCTTCCATCTTATCGACCTGGGGTTTGGCCTTCCATCATCCAACTATATATTACAAGTATTTTGCCTCTGCCATGGTCAAAGCACATTTCTTGGGATTGGCCGTAAGGCCATGTGCCCTCAAAGATTCCAACACAGCCTCTACTTTGGAGACATGTGATTCCTAATCCCAGCAATAGATGACTATATCATCCAGATACGCAGTAGCATATGACCTATGTGGCTTCAAGATCTTATCCATAGCCCTCTGGAATGTGGCAGCCAAAGGCAATACCATATAGTGAAATAAGCCCTCAGGTGTAGAGAATGCAGTTTTGGGCTTGGCAGATGCTCTTAGGGGTATCTGCCAATATTCCTTTTTGTGGTCAGATTTTCACTCCTGGCTAAGGTCACCACAAGTTCATCTATTCGTGGCATAGGATAAGTGTCAATCTGGGAGACCTTATATAACTGAAGTCATTACAAAAGCGTATTGCCCCATTGGGCTTCAGGACCAAAACAATCTGACTATTCCACTTGCTGGCGAATTCTTCCAAAACAGCCAGTTGAACCATGTTTTCATCTTTTTGCTTCACTGCAGCTCGTCTAGCCTCGGGTATACAGTAGGGTCGTTGCTTAATTACCCCAGGGGGTATGATTATATCATGCTCTTTTAGAGTGGAACTACAGAAGGGGCAAACAATGTGCCAAAATAACATGTTGGTTTATCAGGACAGTCACCTGAAATAACAACAGACTCTTCGTGGAAAGGGACATGGTGCAGCAACTAGGAAAGGAGGGTTCCAGCCAAGCAAAAAAACAATTTTGCCTTGGACATTCAGCAGGTTCACTACACTCAAAGCATTTTGCTGGAGAGACTTTGTCTACCAACTCCGCCCACAGTGATGTTGACTTTTGCCTGGGCAATAGCTTTGGATTCCACTCTGGAGCCTTAGAAATGTGTTGCAGTGTCTAATAACAGTCTATCACCCTAGCAAGCTCCTCATAAGACTGTGGATCCGCATATAGCACCCATTTCTGCAGGCTCCGGCCAAGCCCGCGCACAGAGTGATCAATTGCTAGAATCTATACCATACGCCCAGTTGAATTGGTACTTGGATGCATCCAGTTCATTAACACTTTAGAGAGTTCTGTCAGCTATGAACCAACTGCTTTACCCTGGAACAAATGCGAGTCATGGAAGTGCTGAGCTCTCCCTGGTCCCGTCACTCCTATCCAGGTCAAAATCTTTTTTTTTTTTCTTTTTTTTTAAACTTTTTATTAGAAACATCTTTTTCCAGTAGAAAAGGCATTACAGAATCTCGAGAGGTTAATCAGTGACAGATAACACGTGTTTACATACAACAGAACACTTAAACACTCTCATGGTACCCTCGTATTCAGGAGATAATTGCATATTTATCTAGCACTGTAAAGATGTTGTTTTAACATATCAGGGTTATAGAGTATAGAGGGGGAAGGGGGGTAATGAATGGAGAGGGGACATGTAGGGACCAGAGGAAGGGATGGGGGTTAAGGATTCACGCATCAAGTAAGAGAAAAAATAAAGTTGTTTAGAAATATCATTCCATCCTCGGGTTACACTAAAACTGGAGTGGAGGCTGGTTATGATATAGGGCCCATGAGGACCAGACTTTGTAGAAGGAGACGGAGGAGCCCCTCAGCACACTAGTAATGTGCTCCATCTGGTAAGTATGCCAGATCCGACTGCAGACCATCTGAAGTGTTGGTGGTGTGGAGCTTTTCCAAGAGGCTGCTATTTGACATGTGGCAGCGCTGATGATATGCCTGAAGAATTTATGCTCAGATTTGGTAAGGTCTGGGAGGGGCAGCGGTAGTAAAATATGCTTAGGGTCGAGTGGTATATGAGTATTTAGGATTGTTGAGGCTAATGCGAGAACTGCTGTCCAGTATGGGCGGATCCCGGGACAGTCCCACCATATATGCATGAACGTTCCAGTCTGACCACAGTTTCTCCAGCAGTCAGCGCTAGTCTGCGGGTATATTTTTTGTAATCTCGAGAGAACATAATACCATCTATGTAACAGTTTGTTAGCATTTTCTTTGATGCGGACATTTATAGAGCATCGAGCTGTACATTTAAATATATCCGACCACTCTTCCTGATCCAGCACGGTCCCCGGGTCAGCCTCCCACTGCGTCTGAAAGCGATCCTTAACAGGCGGAGTGGCAGGAAGTATGGTATTATAAAGAATAGATATAAGACCTTTGGAGGCTGGGCCCGAAAGGCACAGGTTCAGGTCAAAATCTTAACCTTTACATGCTGATAATCAAAAGCCTCTTTGTTAGACAAATCAACAAAAGCCTACTGAGCTTCTTCACTCAAATATTTTTGTGCCCAGAGTCCTGGCAGCTATTTAAGTCTTGTGGTGGTTCCAGGGCCGGATTAAGGGAATGGAGGCCCCTGTATCTGCCTCACCTGAGTTAGCTATTCACGTCAGAGTTTAGTATTTTCTATCTGAGCCTCTGCAACCTGCAGCATTTGGGCCTTCTGCGCCTGTTGCGTAGAGGCCACGTTCAGAAAATCCCTGTGCTGCTCCTGCTATATAGTGGCCACATTCACCAAAGCCATCAAGAGATCCTCCATAGGAAAGCTAAATTTTGCTTCCCTAAGCATACATTTAACAGTTTTGCTTGTGAAAAAAGTTTTGTGTCACCTGTAAATCACACTTCCAATCATCTAACAATTTTATACATTTGCTTTGTGATTAAGGTTTGCATCTTCTGTACATTTTCCACAGTTGCAGCAAATATATTTGTAATATCCAGTTTTTGCTTCACTTGCAGCCGTCAAACAATTTTATACATTTGCTTTGTGATTAAGGTTTACAACAGCTTTGCATTTTCCACATTTGCATCGAAACAGTTGTAGTAAGCAGATTTCTGCATCACTCACCACCCTGGATAGATGGCTGTCCTTTGAAGATCCCACAATGACATCACTTGTGATTTACTGTAGCTTTATTCAGGAATGTCAGGATGGTACAGACAGCAACTCTTGTAATTCCAGCAAACAAACAAACATAAGTATGTACAATTCCATACGACCCTGCTTCTAGCTAGACACTGAGCCTGATTCATTAAGGAAAGTAAGGCGAACAAGTGAGTAAGTTTTCTTCTTGATAAAACCATGTTTCAATGCAAGGGGTGCAAATTATTTTATTATTTTGCACATAAGTTAAATGTTGACTGTTTTTTCATCTAGCACACAAATACTTAATAGCTTATTTGTACACTGAAACGTAAAGTTAATCTAGGACGTGCCCTACTCCAACCATAAATCTGTCTTCACATTTTAAATTTACCTCCCCCTCCAATGAAACATGGTATTGCCCAGGAATAAATCAGGACCTCTGACTTTGTCCCCTCACTAGTAACTGGCCACTGGCTCTCAGCGGTTGCCCCGCCAACAACATCAAAGCAGCTATTTATGCTTCCTCCCCAGCACTAACTAGCTAACCCCTTAATTAATCACACCCATGTGCTCCACCTGGGTGCACGGGTGTGAGTAATTGTTCCCACCCGGGAACAATGTAAATGTCATTTATAATACAGATACATCTGTTGACTTTTTAAAGCCATTATATGCATATATATATATATATATATATATATATATATATATATATATAAATATATATACACACACATACACACACGCATGAATGACATTTACATAGATTGCTCCAGATGGTAATTTTGTTGCGGACCAGTATTCTCTTAAGTATTCAACCCCTGCAGAACAGTGCCCTTTTGCTGCAATAACAACTTTAAGTCTACCAGGGTTTTGGGAGTGGCTTTTGCCCATTGTTCCTTGCATATTTGCTCCAGGTTGTTCAGGTTTGTTGGATGACGCTTGTGGATTACCATTTTCAAATAGTGCCACAGAATCTCAATAGGATTGAGATTTGGGGGTATATTTACTAAACTGCGGGTTTTAAAAAGTGGAGATGTTGCCTATGGCAACCAATCAGATTCTAGTTATCAGTTATTTAGTGCATTCTACAAAATGACAGCTAGAATCTGATTGGTTGCTATAGGCAACATCTCCACTTTTTAAAACCCGCAGTTTAGTAAATATACCCGTTGGACTTTGACTTGGCCATTGTAGAACATTTACCTTTTTGTTGTTCAACCACGCCAGTGTTGCTTTAGCTTTGCTCTTGGGATCATTGTCCTGCTGAAAGGTGACTTTTCTCCCAAGCTTTAGTTTTCTAACAGACATGTTATCTTGATACAAAGAGAAAATTATGTCGCACTAGTAAGTAAATTCTTTTATGTTATTGTTTTTATATATATATATATATATATATATATATATATATATATACTTTAAATTCTCCCAGTGTTTTCTATTACTCTTTATCAAGGAATCAAAATCATTTAGTAAACAAGAGGGTGCAACCATCAGCGTAAATAGCAGTACCAATTAGGAAAGGAAAAAGAGAAAAAACGCTGAATTTGTATTGGTGCACTCATGTCCCAAAATTATATAGCAGGTTAATTAATGAGATCAAAATATAAATATTAAAACTTGACTTTTATTATGATAGGATAAAAAAAAAAATTTATTAGTTAATAAACTATTTTATTATTTAAATTATGTGTAAAAACAGCAAAATATAAGTGACATATGTGAAATAAAATTTAAAAGAAGAGATGTGTGTGACTTTATACTCTGATCGATATAAATAGGTTGGAATATATATATATATACATATATATATATATATATATATATATATATATATATATATATAATAAGGGGAAGATTATCAATATAATTAGCGCATTTCGCTGTGAGAGCTTGTTCTCAGCTGAGAACAAGCTCTCACAGCGAAACGCGTGTTGGCGTTTGTAGCTGTGTGTGACATCTCTTGTGAAGTTATAATATAACGAAGTTTATCCCTTTAACAATACAAAATTATTATCTAACAAATTATATTGATGGGCCACTTCGGTGGTGAGGGGGACCTGATAGACGGACAGCTAATAGTTGCCTTGTTTCAGGAGGGCAGTTTAATCTACTCAGACAGCCGAGCAGAGAAATATCGGCATTTCAGGTTATTAGCACCACATATATTTCTAAACAATGTAGATGTCTAGTAGATAATATTACTCCAACAATTCCTTTTTATCCTCCTAAATCGCAGCTGCACTGAAGACATTATCCTATATTGTTTAGAACTATTTTGGACAGATGCCATCTGTGAACGCAAATAGCTACAAACAAATTTAGTTTATTCTTTTGTAACTATTACAGTTACAATTGTGACTATAAGGGGATTGAATATTCAATGCTAATAGGTTTTGGATATCTCACAAAATATTAGGGGTTTCACAATGACTAATTATATTGATAATCTTCCCCTTATTTTTTATATATATATATATATACCAACCTATTTATATCGATCAGAGTATAAAGTCACTCACAGTTCTTCTTTTAAATTTTATTTCACATATGTCACTTATATTTCGCTGTTTTTATACATAATTAAATAATAAAATAGTTTATTAACTAATAAAAAAAAATATTTTATTCAATCATAATAAAAGTCATGTTTTAATATTTATATTTTGATCTCATTAATTAACATGCTATATAATTTGGGGACTTTATGAATGCACCAATACTAATTCAGCATCTTTTCTCTTTTTCCTTTCCTAATTGAGACAAGCTATCTTGCAATATCTCCCTGTATCTTGCACAACCTATCTGTCATTCAATTTTATCAAGATGCCCACTGAGGAAAAGCATCCAAACAACATTGTGCTGCTACCCCCCTACTTCACTGTTGGGACAGTGTTTTACTGAGGAATGGGCAGTGGTAGGTTTGTCCGACACATAGCTTAGCTATAGGCAACATCTGCACTTTTCAAACCCACCAGAAACTCGCAGCTTGATACATTTACCCCCAGATGTGCTTTGATGTAATTCTTCTTCAGTAATGGCATCTTTCTTGCCATCCCTCCAATGCAGGCCAGTTGTACCTTAACTTCAGTCTCAGCCACTGAACTCTGTAGCTCCTTTAAAGTGATAGTTGGCCTCTCTGTGGTTTGTCTTACAAGTCTTGTCCTGACGCTGAGTTTGAGGGACGGCCTTGTCTAGGAAGTGCCTGAGTGGTATAATGCAACTTCCATTTCCTCACAATTGATCCAAGCTGTGGGTTTGAAAAAGTGGAGGTGTTGCCTATAGCAACCAATCAGATTCTAGCTGTCATTTTGTAGAATATACTAAATAAATGATAACTAGAGTTTGATTGGTTGCTATAGGCAACATTGACACTTTTTCAAACCCACAGATGATAAATGTACCCTCTAGTCTGGAAAAATGTATTGAAAACTATTGAATTGCATAATAATTATATTACTAAAATAAACCTGAGAATCAATAGAGTGCATATGGTTTGGGATTGCTTAGTTTGTTATGTATTTACTAGGAATGTAGTGCCATCTAAAGTGATATCACTAGTTCTTTGTCATTTCATAGACTGTATTCTCATGGAAATAGACGTGCCAAGTAAATAATATTTTTCAGTGTGGTCACCTTGAATAACCTTGCATGGCAAACAAAGCACATGTTGTATTGGGACAAGAAATAGTTAAATTAGTGCAGAAGGCTTCAGTTAGCTGCAGGTTTCCAGTACAGTGTGATAATGTAACAAATAATGAGTACAGCAAAACAATAGTTTACATGCATAGTACAGTGAGAAATCAATGTACTCATTGTGGAATAAAAAATACTTACATTGCACAATTAAATAAAAAGTATATATTTTAGCACATCAGACCTAACCGACCACTATGTAGTTTCATAATGCCACTGCATAGTTCAATCATACCATCATACAGCCACACCATAATAATGCCACATAGCTTCATGCTGCTACTATATACCATCAAAATACTTTTCAACTTTAGTTTCCTTTGCAAACATGACTTCCAACCAATCCATTCTAAATACAAAAATCCTTAAATAATTTGAATTGAGGAATTCCTGGTTGGGACCTCACTTGTATAATAGTTTTCCTGGCTTATGCACTCTCTGCCAGAAGAATCTTCTTTCCATATCTTGATACTTTGTGGACTTGCAGGATTATTCCCAGGATTGCCCATTCTGGTTTAAAGGGGAGAAAATTAATTAGGTCTTCTATGGTGGGTTTAGGGATAAAAGTGTGTCAAGGGGGTTCTGCCAATCTTGAGAGGAGATTTCTTTGACAATACTGCTAATGTAATGTTGTTTCTGGAAGTAGCAAGGGAGTAAGGAAGTAAGAAGATTCTATTTTTCCACTGCCTGCATGTATGTGAACAGCCGTTTACTCAATTTTTCTATCAGGCAACCTACTGTACCAATGCCTCTGTCTTTCCAATCCACAAAGGTGTAGAATGATGCAACCATTTATAGGAATCAAGGTACATGTTTTACAATTTTCTACTTGTATACGTTCAGTTTCCTGTGTGTGTTGTATTATTGCTGTAAGGATTCCAGGGACAAGTTAAAAAGCAAGGCTGAAAGTAGGCCTCTCTCTCTCTCTCTCTCTCTCTCTCTCATCGTAGCTGCCTGTATACCAAATGTCGCCCCCCCCCCCCCCCCCACAAAGCCCATCTGGGGGTAAATGTATCAAGCTGAGAGTTTTCCGGTGGGTTTGAAAAACCAATCAGATTCTAGCTATCTTTCATTTAGTACATTCTACAAAATGACAACTAGAATCTGATTGGTTGCTATAGGCAACATCTCCACTTTTCAAACCCACCGGAAAACTCTCAGCTTGATACATTTATCCCCTGGTGTCCTGTCAGCAGATCAGGCGGATCTATTGAAGTCTTGTGCCCATAATTTTAGTTAAACTTTGTTATTATTTTTTTTAAACATTACTTTATTTCAGTTTGAGAAAGCAGTACATCTTACAAAATACACAGTGAGAAAATATGAATGGCAAAGTCACATTGGGAACATTCAAGAAATCAACCAAGCATTGTACACAAATCAGCCAAGTGATGTATTGAATGTAAGAAGTACACATTTTACAAAAATATCAGAGGGACAGCCCAGTAACATGTGCAATAAGGATGATTATTTCAGTCCAGAAGGGTATTATATATGGACAGGACTATCATATGTGCTTAAAGCTGCCCATCTGGCCACACTCTCGCCAACACATTTTGAAAGAGCTTGGGTAGATTTTATGTAGACCTGCAAGGATCAGGTACCACCTAGTAAGGACTTTGTATGAATCTTCCTTTATGGCGACGCTGATAGAACACTTGGAGATTCTAGATTCCCCAGGTCAGCTTCCCGTTTTGATACAGTAGGTGAAATAAGTATTGAACACATCAACATTTTTCTCAGTAAATATATATTTAATGTGGCTATTGTAATGAAATTTGCACCAAATATCAGTAACAACCGTTGCAATCCACACATGCAAACAAATCAGATAAATTAAGTTTTGTGTAATAATGTGAAATGACACAGGTAAAAAGTATTGAACACATGAAGAAAAGGCATGGAAAGCCAAGACACCAGCTGAAATCTATCAGTAATTAGAAAGCAATCCTACCAGCTGGTTCAGCCACAGCTGATGGCCTGTAAAAAAGTGTCTCATTACAAAGGTGTCACACAAAAAACATCTCATGATGGGTAAAAGCAAAGAACTCTCTCAAGACCTTTTAACATCTTCTTCATTGTCAGGAATTAGGTGTGCTTACTAGAGATGGTCACTGACCCCCGTGTTTTGGTTTTGGATTCGGTTTTGGATCTGGATTACCGTCGTGTTTTGGTTTTGGTTTTGGTTTTGCAAAACCTCCATTGCGTGTTTTGGTTTTGGTTTTGGTTTTGTTTGGTTTTGTTTTGCTATTTTTTGGGAAAATCCATGTTTTTGGGCCTAAATTAACCCAATTTAGTGCTCCAACTGTTTTAGAGACAAGTAATCTAATTGTTGAGGTAATAAATCATCCCAAAAAACAGTTTAATTCTTCGTTGGTAGGCCTATTCTACACACAAAACAGATTGTCTTCCTCTCCATCTATGCATATTGGCAATGCAGCCATCGTCTTTGAATGTATATTACACCCTACACTTATAGTTAAATATGTAAAGAAATGGAAAAAGCCAGTTTGGTTTCTGTCTCTCAAGGCCCCCCTCCACTTGTATAAAATACCAAAAAATTCAGCCATTATAGACTGTACAATATTAATTGACATGGAGAAAGCCAGTTTGGTTTCTGTCTCTCAAGGCCCCCCTCCACTTGTATAAAATACCCAAAAATTCAGCCATTATAGACTGTACAATATTAATTGACATGGAGAAAGCCAGTTTGGTTTCTGTCTCTCTAGGCCCCCCTCCACTTGTATAAAATACTAAAAAATTCAGCCATTATAGACTGTACAATATTAATTGACATGGAGAAAGCCAGTTTGGTTTCTGTCTCTCTAGGCCCCCCTCCACTTGTATAAAATACTAAAAAATTCAGCCATTATAGACTGTACAATATTAATTGACATGGAGAAAGCCAGTTTGGTTTCTGTCTCTCTAGGCCCCCCTCCACTTGTATAAAATACTAAAAAATTCAGCCATTATAGACTGTACAATATTAATTGACATGGAGAAAGCCAGTTTGGTTTCTGTCTCTCTAGGCCCCCCTCCACTTGTATAAAATACTAAAAAATTCAGCCATTATAGACTGTACAATATTATGAAAAATGGACAAAGCCAGTTTAGGGTCACTCTGTCTATGACACCCTACCCTTAAGGATAAATTGCCCTAACAGCAGCCTTTCAAGATGGTATGTGATATGGAAATGCCACAAGTCCCTTTCCTCTTTGGGGGTAGATTGCACCCTACACTTACATAGAAAGTTTTAAAAAGATGTTATCGGCATCATCTTCAGCTTCATCCTCACCCTCATCAGTGTTATCGTCATCATCACAGACTATCAATTCATCGCCGCTTGAATCCGCCATTAGAGAACAGTCAGTGCTTGCATGTCTTGGATGGTGAAGGCCTTCCTCGTGGAAGATGTAGTTCATTTTTATAAACATCATTTTCTCCACATTTTTGGGAAGTAACCTTCTACGGCGATCACTGACTAAGTTCCCTGCTGTGCTGAACACTCGTTCAGAGTACACACTGGAGGGTGGGCAGCTTAGGTATTGCAAAGCAAGTTTGTACATGGGTTTCCAAATAGCTTGCTTTTCTTCCCAGTAAGGAAAGGGACTGTCTGACATTTCCATATCAACTACCTCTTGAAAGTAATCCTCCACCATCCTTTGCATGTTTATACTCATATTGGATGGACTTATGGGCAAAGTGACACTTTTTTTTGAAAAATCCTTCAAACCAGCCCAGATGTTAAATTGTTCTCGTCTGCCCCCTGTGTCTTCCCTGCTTCTTTTTTGGAAATTTAATTTTTTACGAGCAACAGCTTGAGAAAGTGAAGGAGGACACGTCGTCAAGCCGAGGCCCAGTTCAGCGGCCAACTTGCTGAGCAATAGCTCCTTGCAAAAGTTCACATCTCGCTCATTTACAAGTAAAGACTCAATGTAGGTTTTAAACCTTGGATCAAGCACAGTGGCCAAAACGTACTGATCCGAGTTCAAGATCTTAATAACTCGAGGATCATTGTGAAGCGAATTAAGTACTTGATCGACAAGGCCAACATACTTTGCTGAATTGCTTGCTTTCAGCTCCTCCTTCATTTTCTCAAGCTGCTTTTCCAATAGTCTAATTAAAGGAATGACTTGGCTCAAACTAGCAGAGTCTGCACTGACCTCACATGTCACAACTTCAAATGGTTTCAGCACCTTGCACAGCACTGAAAGGATTCCCCACTGTGCAAGAGTGAAATACATCCCCCCTCCTTTCCCAATGTCATGACTTGTGCAATATGCTTGGATGGCTTTGCGCTGTTCCTCCATCCTCTGAAGCATGTACAGGGTGGAATTCCACCGAGTTACCACCTCTTGCTTAAGTTGGTGGCAGGGCAAGTTAAACTGCTCTTGGAGCTGCTGTAATCTCCTACATGCTGTGGCTGAATGCCTGAAATGGCCTGAAATTTTACGGGCCACCGAAAGCATCTCCTGCACCTCACGGTTGTTTCGTAGGAAGCTCTGCACCACCAAGTTGATGGTGTGAGCAAAACAGGGAATATGTTGGAAATCACCCAGCTGTAATGCTCGCACTATATTGTTGGCGTTATCTGAAATGACATACCCTGGGGAGAGTCCGAGTGGTATAAGCCATGCATCAATCACATCTCTCAGTTTGCGTAACAAATTGTCAGCCGTATGCCTGTTAGTGAAGCCGGTGATACAAAGAGTGGCCTGCCTGTGACAAATGTTACGTAGTGGTGTACATGCTGCTGCTGTTCCTGCTGGTGAAGGTGAATGACCAACCCAGTGGGCTGTCACAGTCATATAGTCTTTGGTTTGGCCACTTCCACTTGTCCACATATCTGTGGTTAAGTGAACAGTGGGCAGAATGGCATTTTTCAGCGCAATCTCTACATTTTTACACACTTTTTGGTATAGTTGTGGAATAGCTTTACGGGAGAAATGGTGTCGCGATGGAATTCTGTAACGCGGACACAAAACCTCAATTAACTGTGAAAAACCAGCTGCGTTTATGGTGGAGATTGGACGCAGATCTAACACTAACATTGCAGCCATGGCGTCTGTGATTCGCTTGGCGACTGGGTGACTGCTGTCATATTTGCTTCCCCTCGCAAAGGATTGTTTCACAGTTAATTGCTGAAATGTAGGACTGCTCATTTTATTCACCTGCCTCTGGGATGACGATTCACCCCCAGCAGCAGCAACAGCAGCAGCAGGACTAACGCTTTCTTCAGAGGAATCAATAATAGTGCCGGAGTCATCCAGCCTTAAGTGGGATGCCGGGCTAACTCCGAGCGCTACTGAGGATATTGATGAGGATGGTGTGGTGGGTGTATTTTGTGGCCGTCGGTATGTCGGTGAGCGGAGGGTCTTAGCTGATGAGGGAGTGCTTGTATTCTTTTGGGAAGAACTTTCAGCTTTTCCCAACACTTTGCCATGAACTCTCGTTAAATGGCGTAACATAGACGAGGTTCCAAGATGGTTAAGGTCCCTCCCTCGACTGACTGTGGCTTCACATACACTACAAATGGCTATACAATTGTTGTCTGGATTTGGGTAGAAATAATTCCACACATAAGAAGTGGATTTTTTTGTTTTATGCCCAGGCATGACAATGGCCTTTTTCTTGTCACGTGCCAGAACTGCTGCCACTGGTGCAGGACTTACACAAACAACCTCATCCTCATCAACATCCTCATTAGCGCCCTCGTCGCCTACACAAATCTCCCCCTCATCCTCTTCTAATTCCAAAGTGGCATCCTCAATTTGGGTATCACCGGCTACACTCGGGCTATTAAGGCACACATCAGCAGAATGCTCACGATTAGACATCCCACTGTTGGATGGACTCTCCACAGGGATTGTTGTCATTTGTGAATCAGAGCAAATATTCTCCTGTAATGCCTCACTGGTATCTTGCAGCTCAGCTTTGACGCGTAACAGTAGTTGTGCACCAATTGTAGGCTGGGTAACTTTTTGGGATCTGCCACTAATAGCCAAAGGTGAAGGCCTCATTCTCTCTTTGCCACTGCGTGTGTAGAATGGCATGCTTGCAATTTTTTTTTTATCGTCACTTAACTTTTGCTCAGTTACACTTCGTTTTCGCTTCAATACAGTAAATTTTTTTTTGGTTTTTGTTTTTTGCACTAATTTGAAAACACTCTGTTGTTTGACATCGCCTTGGCCAGATGACGTACTGGGAACACTAACATCAGGACTGGTGACAGAACCTGGTTGCTCATTTAGATCATATGTGGACTGCTTTGAATCCATTGCGTAGATACTGCTGACAGATATGACTTTTGACAGCCAGAAATATTAATGCACAATTAGGGAGGACACCCCAAAAACACTGAGGAGTGCTAAAATTTATTGAGTAGATACTGCTGACAGATATGACTTTTGACAGCCAGAAATATTAATGCACAATTAGAGAGGACACCCCAAAAACACTGAGGAGTGCTTAAAATTATTGAGTAGATACTGCTGACAGATATGACTTTTGACAGCCAGAAATATTAATGCACAATTAGAGAGGACACCCCAAAAACACTGAGGAGTGCTTAAAATTATTGAGTAGATACTGCTGACAGATATGACTTTTGACAGCCAGAAATATTAATGCACAATTAGAGAGGACACCCCAAAAACACTGAGGAGTGCTAACATTTATTGAGTAGATACTGCTGACAGATATGACTTTTGACAGCCAGAAATATTAATGCACAATTAGAGAGGACACCCCAAAAACACTGAGGAGTGCTAACATTTATTGAGTAGATACTGCTGACAGATATGACTTTTGACAGCCAGAAATATTAATGCACAATTAGGGAGGACACCCCAAAAACACAGAGGAGTGCTAAAATTTATTGAGTAGATACTGCTGACAGATATGACTTTTGACAGCCAGAAATATTAATGCACAATTAGAGAGGACACCCCAAAAACACTGAGGAGTGCTAACATTTATTGAGTAGATACTGCTGACAGATATGACTTTTGACAGCCAGAAATATTAATGCACAATTAGAGAGGACACCCCAAAAACACTGAGGAGTGCTAACATTTATTGAGTAGATACTGCTGACAGATATGACTTTTGACAGCCAGAAATATTAATGCACAATTAGGGAGGACACCCCAAAAACACAGAGGAGTGCTAAAATTTATTGAGTAGATACTGCTGACAGATATGACTTTTGACAGCCAGAAATATTAATGCACAATTAGAGAGGACACCCCAAAAACACTGAGGAGTGCTTAAAATTATTGAGTAGATACTGCTGACAGATATGACTTTTGACAGCCAGAAATATTAATGCACAATTAGAGAGGACACCCCAAAAACACTGAGGAGTGCTTAAAATTATTGAGTAGATACTGCTGACAGATATGACTTTTGACAGCCAGAAATATTAATGCACAATTAGAGAGGACACCCCAAAAACACTGAGGAGTGCTAACATTTATTGAGTAGATACTGCTGACAGATATGACTTTTGACAGCCAGAAATATTAATGCACAATTATGGGGGACAACCCAAAAGCGCTGGGGAGTGCCAAATATGAAGAAAAAATAATAAACCTCTATCCTCCTCTCTGCACTAGCGATTTTGGTTAGAGCAATTGCAAGAACAATATTGTATTCTTTCTCTGTCCCTGCTCTAATTAGCCTATGACTACACCCTGCTCTCTCCCTCTGTCAAATGGCGATGGATTGCTGTGGAGGCGTGTATTTATAAAGTTGAAGTATCGCGAGAACCGAGTCCCGAGATCCGACGACGTCACAATGACGTTCGGCCTCGATTTGGATTCGGAATTGGCGGGAGAGTACCGAGCTGCTCAGCTCGGTACTCGGATACCCAAAGTTCGGGTGGGTTCGGTTCTCGGAGAACCGGACCCGCCCATCTCTAGTGCTTACATCATGTGTATAACATCGATTAAATGATTTAGTGTTCCAGTTTTGTTTTTTGTTTTTTTTAACTTAGTATATGTAGATTATTGTTCACTGTCAATTTTTAAGTGTTAATAAATTTGATACATTTTAATACAGAGACATTTTACCTATTCATTCTGCCCTATTGATATATCAGAATTTCACTTATTATTGATCTAATTTGTTTAATTTAGATTTATTATTCTCAACATGTTAGAATATATATAGAGAGAGATTTTTTTTTTTTTTAGTTTTTTTCCTGATTCTTTATACATGGTGTATGTAATTAAGTCTTTGATCAGCGCTGTATAGATATTTCTCCAATGTTTTTCTTGATAGAATTGTAATTATATATTGACGTAGAGAAATTGCAGTTTACCTCGAACTGTGGTGGTGAGCATTGTGTGGCGGCTTATTATCCTTTGATTCCGGACAGAGCACACAGTGAGCCCTCTCAATGCGCAGGCTGAGTTCTGG
Source organism: Mixophyes fleayi (assembly GCF_038048845.1). Classification (NCBI taxonomy): domain Eukaryota; kingdom Metazoa; phylum Chordata; class Amphibia; order Anura; family Limnodynastidae; genus Mixophyes; species Mixophyes fleayi. The sequence goes on along the minus strand of NC_134402.1, from coordinate 306,703,603 downwards.
AGATAAAGCTGAGAAAAGACACTCATACTTTTGTTTTTAAAGTGGCAATGCCAGAACCTGCTGTCTCGACAAACTAATCCAAGGGTTAGGTTTAGAGTTAGGATTAGGGTTAGGTTTACAGTCCTACCATTGCCACTTTAAAAAACAAAACAAAAAAAACCCCCCACTGTCTACATTACAAGTGACATCAATTTGGTGCGCCTCCATTTTCTACTATCGGAATGTATAGCAGCCATTCAGGAGTGTTATCGGTCATCTGCTGTGCCTTCATTATAGTAAATAGGCTTTTTTTATATATTGGAATTACTGGACTCGGAATTATTTGGTAGTTATAACGGGTGCCGGCATTCCAAGCACCGGTATAACGTACCCACCACTTTTTTAAGACCCTGTAAACTTTTATTTTGAATGTTCTTAGTTGTCCAGTTTTACTTTTATTCATGGTACTTTTTATGTTTCTTCTGTGGGAGATCTTGGAGGGGAGGTTAATTGAGGTGCGGAGGGGGCGTGGTGCCATGAATTGCATCATTTTATCCCCGTGCCATTTCACCGCAGGGGGTGGGGCCAAAATTACGAGATTTGTGGTGAATCACATCATTGATGCTCCATTGCTGCAGGTGAATAACCTAATCTCCCGAGAGTCCAGGACCACTACTCGGAATTCGGGAGCCTCCTGGATATTCTGGTAGAGTGGGCAAGTATACTTTTATTTGCTGGCTGCAAATACCAGTATCTGTTCTCATTCCGCATACTATGAGTTAATATTTAATCTATAAAATATGAGCTATTAAAGAAGTAGAATTATATTATTTATATTATGATGTCTGTTGATCATGTCATGTTGGGTCAGGGGCGGATCTAGAAAAGTACTGTACCCGGGGCGATTTAGGGGGGGGGGGATTTAGGCCCCGCCCCTTTCTAAAATCTTAGGCTGCTGACGGCTGCACACTATGTGCAGGTCCGTCCAGCCGTGACAGTGTGCTGCCCGGCTGCTCTGATTGTGTTTTAAACACAGTCAGAGCAGCCAGGCAGCACACTGTCCCAGCCGTCGACAGCAAGTGTCTATCGCCCCCCCCCCCCCCCCCTGGATCCGCCACTGTGTTGGGTAGGTATTGTTTCTGCACATAGTTTACTGAAAACAACAAGTACAGCTATGTCTGGCCAATAGCAAAATGTATTGCAGTAATGCAGTAAAGGATTCCAGTGTGAGGTAGTAATAGTAACAGTGCACAACAATGAATCAGCAGAATGTGAAAGTGATCATGGTACAAGGGGAGGAGTCACAGTCCTTGATATGTGCAGGGTGGCTATTACAGCTCCCCCCCCCCCCCCTAATATTAGATCTCATAGGACCAGATGCAGTCTGACAGCAGTGGGAAATAATAACAGGTTATGCATACTGCAAACAACTGTGCCAGTGTTGTTGTGAAGGAACAAGTAGGGACATTGGACCCAGGGTCAGAGTTTGGTCTTCTTTTCATGACTAATGTAAGCTGGCAAGATAAAAGGGCAAAGGGAACTGTTAATAATTAACTTTTACTTCATACGTATACATTTTTGCAGGCTTGCTTTTTTTGTTTTTCTTGTTATTTTTGTAGCAATATATTATATACCAGACTTAGGCAACCTGTAGCAGACAGCAGCTGGCTGAGACTCACAGTACATGCTGGAACTTGAAATTCCACAACAGCTGGACAGCTAGACTGACTACCCATGTCATATGCTTACAAACACCCCCAGTTTATTAAGGATGCACTAAACCTAAAATACAAGTTTGCTTATATAAAATAAGCCATTAATAACATTCATAAGAACATGTAAGTTTCAGACACTTAGGGCTAGATTTACTAAGCTGCGGGTTTGAAAAAGTGGGGATGTTGCCCATAGCAACCAATCACATTCTATCTGTCATTTTGTAGAAAGTACTAAATAAATGAAAGCTAGAATATGATTGGTTGCTATAGGCAACATCCCCTCTTTTTCAAACCCGCAGCTTAGTAAATCTAGCCCTTAGAGTTGAGTTTGTGGGTAGAGATATTGGGCTAGATTTACTAAGCTGCGGGTTTGAAAAAGTGGGGATGTTGCCTATAGCAACCATTTAGATTCTAGCTTTCATTTATTTAGTACATTCTACAAAATGACAGCTAGAATCTGATTGGTTGCTATAGGCAACATCCCCACTTTTTCAAACCCGCAGCTTAGTAAATCTAGCCCATTGTCCTTCACACAACAGATTACGACTCACTAAACATATTGAAGGACACAGTGGTCAGTCTCTCCTCAGCCTAAAATAGCTGATAACAGAAAACCTGCAGTTGCATAGCAAATTCATAGACAAAGGCTGGGTACACACTACAAAAACTTTCGACCAATATGTTACCTAACTAACGATTTTACAAACGATTGAAGTTCCAATCAGTCTGCCAGTTCATGTGTACACACTATACACGATTCACCTTTCAGATCTGTGCTCTTCCTCTGGTCCCAGAGCAGGTCCATCATTCCTGTCACACTGATTATAACACACAAAATAAACTTTTTTTTTAAAAAAAAACTTTTTTATTTATAATAGCAGATGTGTATAAAGCACAACAGTACAGGTCATACATAATATCCAAGTACCAGGATTACAAAATATAAAGATTACAGGTGAGAAAAATAAAAAGTGTAGAAGAACAACAGAAAAGATATAAATATATTTTTCACACCCAAGTACATTCTAAGAGGGAGTTAGTTAAAGATCTGCAAAGTGAATATTGAGATAGAAAATTTTCCCAATTTCAAATGTGCATCTTGTACCATTGTACCTATCCAGCGAATATAACAAACTGCCATGAGTTTTTTTATTTTTTGGGAGGTACGGGGGGAAGGAAGGAAGAGGAAGAGACAGAGGGGGATAGGTGAACAGAGGGAGCACAAAGAGAATAGTAGAAAGAAAGTTATAGAAATTGAGAAAAGAGAAGGAAGAAAGAGTATCTAAGGCTTATGAGAGACCCGGCATAGAACTGTTGTTAAAGCTATACCAAGGATCCCATACTTTGTGGAACTCGGGAACTGTGTCATGGAGGAGACTAGTCACATATTCCATGGATGCCGTGTTCCAAGTTCTTTTCACAACACCCTCTCTAGAAGGTTGTGAGGCCTTCTTCCATTCACTAGCTATTTGTAACTTAGCTGCGTTATAGATGTGTCGGATCAGCTTATCTGAGGTTTTAGTGATGCCCTTGATAGGTTGGTATAGGAGCACACAAAATAAACTTTGACTTTTCCACAATGTCATTATAAATTTCGTTAGCTTCTGTGACTCTGAAACGAAATATTCAGTCTCAGAACAAATGGACAAATTAATCCACCTACAGCATTCTCTACATTTAACAGCACAAAACTTACCAGAAAAGACTAAAGGATCTTAATATGTATAGTTTGGAGCAGAGAAGGTAATAGGGGGACATTATAGAAACTATCAAATATATCAAGGGTTTTAACAAGATACAGGAGGGAAACATTCTTCAAAGGAAGAGAAATTTTAGACCACAGGGACATGCACTGACACTGGAGAGAAGGAGGTTCAGAGGAAATTTGAGGAAGGGTACTTGATAAGTGGAATATCCTCCCAGAGGTGGTTGAGGCTAATACAGTAGAGCACTTTAAACATGCTTGGGATAGACATAAGGATATCCTTACAAAGAATAAACGATCAAATAAGGTTTCAGGTTACTATTGGTTAAAAATTGGGCAGACTAGATGGGCAAGTGGTTCTTACCTGCTGTCATATTCTATGTTTCTTTTATTCCCTTGAATGACTCTAACCCAGACAAGTGCTGATTCATCAAGGCAAACGCTGTTCCTCCGGTGAACAATTCTCCCGGAAAAAAAAGAGCAGCAATGCTAAACACTCCTGCTTATTGGAGATACCACCTCTGCCACTCATGCCATATTGTACTAAATGCTGCCCATGTGCAATCATCCTAGCGTTGACTCCCACAGGCCAAGCACAGAAACACTGGCCAAGGGCAGCCATGTCTGCTTGCCTGCTGCCCAATTAAACAGAACTTGTCCACCTGGAAATGAGATAAAGCATCAGCTACCTTGTTCTCAACCCATCACACATGCTTAGCAGAAAAGAAAATGTTTGCCTTTAAACAAAACAAGACCAGGTGCAGCAACAGGCTAATGATGGGGGAAGAAGAAGATACATTTAGTAGCCATAACCACACTCATATCATCACAATGAAAGTATTTTCCCCTATCCTGAAAACATTTTCCCCATAGCTGTACTGCTAATACTCTTGGGAAAAAGTTCATGCATCAGTATCATACTATCTATCACCTCTGCAAAAACTCATGCTTGCCTATTCCCAATGCATAATTGTTCCTGAAAATATTCTCCCAGCCCTACCACTGCTGTCGCATCTGTGAACAAATGCAGCTTGATATTATCAACAAACTCAGTTTACCACTTTTACCTCCCTCTGTAAAAGCATAATAATTCATCCTATATTTTTAAATCCTCCCTCATTTCCTCTGTTACGCTGACATAGTGATATGGGCCCCAACCACTGATTGTCCTCTTAGCCAAACTGCACCTAAAGATCTTTCCCATAGGGAAATTTCCACATTCCCAGAAGAGATGGCAGCTGGCACAAAGTAATCTTACACAACATATGTGCACTGTGTACAGACACTGCCAAAGCCAATAACTTATCCTGCGGAAGCTTGCATCCCGATAGAAAGGAATCGATTTTATGGCCAAAATAATCATGGAAGAACTTGGGTGTTCTGTCTTACCCTGCGCTAATGGGACCCCAAAAGTTCCTACCAGTTGTTCTATTGAGCTTAGCAGTGCTGCACATAATGAAGAATACCTTGAGCCCATGAACAGGAAGTAACCCAGGTAGTAGACATCCAAATTGATCTGTTGTCACTCACCGGACTGTGAGTGCAACTTCTAAGGTAGCTAGGAACCGTGTCCGTCCATTATAAGGAGGTACTGCGCATGTGCAGTCCCTTCTAACCTTCAGTTCTGTTTCTTTAACTTAATTGGCTGATCAGGCAACACTCCCTATATTAAGCACCTGTGGTCAATACCACGTGGCCTGATCTTGGAGTCTCATTCCTCATGAGTCTCTGAAGGTGTTCCAGTGTCTCCTCGTGTTCCTAGTGACTTCAGCAGCTGATTCCTATCCGCTGCCTCCGTTTATCTACAGTTACAGATTACTGCAAACTCTCCTGTGTTTCATCGTGACTCCAGCAGCTGATTCCTATCCGCTGCCTCCGTATATCTAGTTACAGATTACTTCAAACTCTCCTGGGTTTCATCGTGACTCCAGCAGCTGATTCCTATCCGCTGCCTCCGTGTGTCTAACAAGTTACAGATCTCTCCAACTCTCCTGTGTTACATCGCTACTGTTCCAGCTGATTCCTGTTAGCTACTTCAGCGTGTCTACAGAGTCCTGCTCGTCTCAGCGCTCCAGTCTGCATTCTACCTGCCGTCAGCTGACCCGCTGCCTACTGCTTCTACAGTGTGTCCATTTGTGTCAACTTGCCTGTTAGCATCGAGTCTACGCTCCTCGGCTTCCAGCTCTGCTACATCGCTTCAGCTCTCCCGTGGTCTCCTGCTGTTCAATTCGATATACTACTGCTTCCTGAGTATTTTGTCGTCCTTGCTGGCCTACCTACAGTGCGCTGCACCTACCTGCCGCTTCCATTCTGCAAGGACTTCTCATCTCGTCAGTTCCCTGCCGCTCAGGTATCCTTGCAGCTATCTCTAACAGCCTGCTCATCTGAACCACGGTATGCATACTTCTCATTGACTGTGCTGGTGTATTGCATAGCCATCTGGACTGAGTTGTTCTCCTCCGGAGTTTCCATCCTCTGAGACTATTGCTATTATTGACTGTGTTTCCTTTTGCTGGACTATTCTAGTGACTTTGTTTATCTGTGCAGTGCTGTTCATTCATTATTATTATTGTGTGCAGTTCAACGTGGGATCAAGTTCAGTGTACCCGTGTAGACTCTGCATTGCATTTATCTCCTCGTGTCCTTCCTCACATATATATTCAGTGGTACAACTTGCTAGAGGCAGACCACTGATTCCTGTTTCCCTGTGTCACCAGTTGCATATATCCTCTCACATAAGCAGTGGTACAACTTGCTACACGCAGACCACTGACTTCCCCGTTACCTTCACCTGGATTCCATTCCTTCACTATAGCAGTGGTACAACTTGCCGTACGCAGACCACTGACTACCCTCACGTGTCCTTGTCCATCCGGATCCTCGTGTTCAGTTACCTATTGTTTACCAGTGCTGCTAGTCATAGACTTTCTGAGCATTCTCTAACCATCTGCTGTTTCCAGTTCCATTATCACCCTGCCACCAGAGTATCATATACCAACTCTACTGCTCTGATAAGACCATCAGCGAGTGATACTGGGTAAAGACTCCTAGTGCCCGTGACATCTGTTCCCTTAGCATCCACTGCAGAAGGAGCTAAAGGCTTCAAAAAAGCATATGATATTGAACAGCCCTTGAGCAAACATTTATCCACATAAATCTTTTTCTCCCACACGCGTTTTAACAGATGAACACATTCAAAATGTATGTATATTCATTTTCACCAGTACTGCCCCTTGTCCCAAGTACCTGAGCCACCGAATGGCTGCATCAAATGAGGTATATGACACCAAGCACATATTTTTGCTAATTCCATCATTTTAAATCTAACCGACGTGCTGTATGTTTCTGAAAAATAATGTTTGCGATATCGGTCACTGCATGTGTTCCTAATTGGCTGGTATAGGCTATTACAAACTGCCCCCAACTTCTACTCATTATTATAAGCCTATATTTTCCTATATATTCTTGTATGGCTCTACTGCCATCTACTGGGTAAAGTCATAACAGTTTCATTTTATTTTAATCTATTCATGACATGGAAAAGAGGCTTAGCTATTGTGTTAAAAAATCAAATTATCTCTATTCTGTAGGACAAATTAATCACATGTAGATGTGCAATTCTTTGTTTTCAGAAATTGGCTAAATAAATGTATCTTTTGTATCTAGTTCTAATCTCCTTGTTAAAATAGAGCATTCCCTGACAATGGAGTTTACATGTCCAATAGGAAAAACACAACCCCTGGTGTTTGGTCAAAGGCGCCCCTCATCTGCCCCAAACTCACCTTTTTCATTATTTTATCTGTAACCATCTCTGGGTAATCCCTCACTGATTAACATTGATGTGCACAAAGTCTTAGGATCCCTGTAACGGATCTAAAAATCCCTCTAGTAGCTATACCACCTCATTGTCTAGAGCCCTATTGTATCTTTTCTCACTGGTGTTGGAAATATAAACAGTGCACCATGAGATAGAGAAGTGGCAGCCCTACTGGGGGAGTTTTCAGAGGATTTGATACATACTTGCATACTCACCTGGAATGTTCAGGAGACTCCTGAATTTTGGAGAGTTCTCACGGTCTCCAGGGAGAGCAGGCCAACTTCCCGGACCCACCCACTTCCCTTGTGAAGTGGGCGGGAAGGAGTATTGATAAAGCAATTTTTTTGGAGAATTGCATCATCGCCTGCCTCCACCTCATAATACTTTGATTTGCGGCATTGCATGGCAGGGGTGGGACCATGATGACGCAATTGTGTTATCACGCACACCCTGCACATGCCCCAGAGCTCCGGTCTGAGATTTCCCGGAGGGGAGCAGAACAATGTTGGCAAGTATGGTTTCATATTTCATCTCATGTGTAAAAATGTATTCCCCTAACCTATTCCCCCATCTTGCTTTCTTTTCTGTACCCCTAACTAAATCACTTATGAAAACTAAAAAAAAATTATTGAAAAAAAAAAGTCTATCTGCTATAACATCATTTGTTTTTATTACTCCACTGTGTATTATAGCAACAATAGACACAAATCTGCAAGGAAGCAAAGTGATTATTTAACAATGGGGAACATCAGTTTTGGAGACAGAAATGTATTGTTTGTGGAAATTAATATATCTCTTTCTGTTTTATTTTTGATAAAATGTGGTGTGTTTTATTGTATTACCTTTCCAAACCAATAAGTCTATCATTCTAGCACAGATTGCAAATATAATACATTTCATGTACACTATTTACACAGAACACAATGTCTGATCTGGGTTAGTTTACATAGCATGTCATAAAGATTATGTTCTATGGCTTTTTTAATGAAATATTTGTATTGTTAAACTATGCTCATTTAAATGAAAAATATAATTAGAGAATGTTATCTTTAAAAAGGACCAGACATTGAGGATTATCTCCTGATTCATTCATTTGGGTTATAGTATATATAAAGCTGTACTACATGCGCAGCAAGATAACACAGTGGTTACTTAGCACTTTTACCTCACAGCTATGGGGTCATTAGGTCGATTCCCAACTAGGGCCTTATATGTGTAGAGTTTGTATGTTCTTGCACATATCTGTTAATGGAAAATTCCATTCAAAATACTAATTTCTATAAAATCTTTGCCTCCAACCAGCAAAAAAACCAGGGGTACGGGCTCTGGAATCCACATGGTTAAGTATTTACTCACAAACGCTGCGGCCCTGTTAAAACTATTCAACTGTGTTCTGATCATCAGCACAGTGCAATAATTGCTAATTCTTCTGATGCAGCTGCCCTTAGAATGGTCCTGTGGCAAGTAACTGCTTATTAACAATGATCTCAGTGTCCCCAACTAAAAAAGTATTTATTTGGCCCCTGGTTAATTCTCAGGTCAGTTTACTAGGTACACACCCTTCCATGGAGAGTACCTACAGGTACTAACAGGGATAGGGTGTGTGTGAACGTTTGTGCACAACTTATAAGTATATCAGGAACAGCAACACTGCTGGGGGTAAGTTTATCAAGCTACGCGTTTGAAAAAGTGGAGATGTTGCCTATAGCAACCAATCAGATTCTAGTTATTATTTATTTAGTACATTCTACAAAATGACAGCTAGAATCTGATTGGCTGCTATAGGCAACATCTCCACTTTTTCAAACCCACAGCTTGATACATTTACACCCTGGAGTTTTCGCACTTAATGGTATCATAGTTATTTCAAAAATGTGCTATCATCCAAATAAATAAAAGGAGCAAAAGGGGCTGATGGAGACTGGAATGAGTTGTGCAGAATAGATGGGCTGGCAGCCAATGACCCGTCCCCCTTGGTCAACAAAAAACAAAGCTAATTTGTAGCAACTATGAAAGTTGAGTCAACCTGAACCAATACTCTTGCACTGTGCTCATTCAAGTACGTTTCCATTAATTTAGGCTGTTCTGATGATAATGGGGGAGCAACTAGTTAACTCTGTAAAAGTGAATGGTACTGGTAACTGTACATGTGAAGAAAAAATAAAATTCCATAATAAGCTCTATTTATTGGTCCACATCCAGACAACTGGAAGGGATTTCACAGAAATATATCAGAAAAAATCCGAGTAAACACATCTGTTCACACATTCCATTAGGTGCTGTTCACCTTCACCCTCCTCAAATCAAAATAATTTAAGTTTAGTTTACATTTGAAAGGAAAAATCTTCATCATTATAAACAGTTTATATTCAACTCAACACGTAATGACCTTAACACATATATCAGTTTTCCTTATGTGTCAAACAATGGAAAGTTTCCTTTATCATTATATATGCTATACAAAGGGTTGTCTTAAGTACAGCATGTATGCTTGCTGATTCTCTATATACCAGAGAAAGACACCCCTGATGCAGAGCTGCAAGTCCCAGCATCCTCTGTTACATTCTTAAGGCCGTGCTAGGGACTGCTGTCCTACAAGCTGGACGCCTAGGACTGCCATATCCTAGAAGCCTAGGACTGCCATATCCTAGAAGCCTAGGACTGCCATAGCCTAGAAGCCTAGGACTGCCATAGCCTAGAAGCCTAGGACTGCCATAGCCTAGAAGCCTAGGACTGCCATAGCCTAGAAGCCTAGGACTGCCATAGCCTAGAAGCCTAGGACTGCCATAGCCTAGAAGCCTAGGACTGCCATATCCTAGAAGCCTAGGACTGTCATATCCTAGAAGCCTAGGACTGTCATATCCTAGAAGCTTAGGACTGCCATATCCAGCCACTCACACAGAAAAAGTGTTGATGTTTTCTTTCGCTCGGGCCCTGTCTCCAGGGTAACCCAAACAGCCAATCAGGGCATCGCCTCCCCTCCACAGCGCTGGGGAGTAAGAAGAGGGTGGAAGAAGCAGGGACCAATCAATGGCGGCGCTGCTGAACTCCGTCGACCTGTTGGCCAACCAGAGATCAATCACATGCTGGGTCCGGGAAGCGGAAGCAGCAGAGAGACGTCCGAAGCGATGTAAACACTGTGTGTAGGTATATTTATGTATGTGTCATGTTGTCGGCTTAGATCTACTTTATATGCCGGGGAGAGGTCGGAGATGTATAGGGAGGTAGAACGGCTCAGTGTATTACAAGTATAGTCCGACCTCCTCCGCCATAACACTTACACAATGTCATGTAGGGCTGACACATAAACAGTGTGTCCTATATGTGTACTGTGTGCAGATAATATGTGTAGGGCCGAACTTGTCTAACTGTCTCGTTACAACTAAAGCTAGTAAGGTAATCGGGAGGGTCAGTGTCATAAATTATTCCAACTCAGTGGACAGGGTCGAAGACCGATGTATGTTGTTCTCAGGGCTGATGCTGTCAGTGTTGGACGTCTTTATGCTAGTTAAGCAGCTACCCCATGAAAAATATGGCATGTACTGATACTTTTAATTGTATATAGTATTTAAAACTAGCGCAGTGGTATTGAGAAGCTGGTCTGCATTAAGAAGAAAAAATATAGGCACAAAAAAAATCTAAAAAACAATTTAAAATAAAATAAAAATGTAGAATTTTCCCTGGAAAGTACTAACAAGTGTCACATATGCTATGTATATTTTCATAATTGTACAAGAAAGTTACATAACTCATAACTAGGTCTAGGAACTCCTGGGCCAGGCTGAGTCATAGGGTTTTTATGTATATCTCAAGGCTATGTCAAAATTTTAGAATCATTTAGTCCATTGTAATTTTCTGTTAGCTTCACCTTTTGCTTAAAAACAATTTTCTCTATATAGGATACAAAGAAATAGCTGTGTGACATTTAAAAATGCATTTAATTGAAGCATTCTCTGCAGTCGTTGGGCGTTCCTTTTATGTCTTGGTCTGTTCACCTGCACTTAGCAAGAAACGCCACACACCAGCCCAACCTATTGCTAGATACTCTGGATTTCACTTCAGCTTGAGTTCTCTTTCTGTCATGTTTGCCAGTGAACACTAGTATATATAAAGTGGAAGACACAGTCCAGTAATAATATATTGTTTCTACTCTGCTTTCTTCTGTTCTTGTAGTTCTTTATTATATAATCCCTGCTGCTGCTCTGAGAAGCTTTAAAAATTTTATTACTGCCCTGTTACTCCTTTCTTTATTCTTCATTCATGCTCTCCACACTGACACCTCCTTTCAGTATTCACTCTCCAACCTCATTTACCAGCTTCCCATGTCACTTGCTAACAGACTACAACTGAGTTCTGCATACTCACTAACTAATGGCTAATGCCATCTTCTTCCTCCTCTTCTTCCCCAAAGCGTGTTGGGAGTTGTAGTTCTCAATTGTAGTTCTGGCCGAGACCATACAGCGCATGTGTATTATGTCATATGGTAACGTCAATGTTAATTAAGTAATACCACAATTCCAGGGTATTAAAACACTAATGTAAATTCTACCCAAAACCTAATGAGCAGGCTGTACAGATTGAGGCTGAGATGGACATGAAAGACTTGAGAGATGTGTTCCACAGGGCACTTAGGCGAATCAGGAGATATTTTTATAGTACTATATAATGCACTGGCATATTCTGCAGCAATGTATAATCAAATAACTTTTATTCAAATATATCAGTCCTTGCCCCAAGGGAATTTACGGGCTAATTTCCTTACCACAGTCACATAAGTGCAAACACGTCAAGGCCAATTTACTCAGAAACCAGTTAACCTTACCAGTATGTCGTTGAACTGTGGGAGGAAAGCCACATGAAGACATCAGAGATTAAACTCAAAGGAGCAAAGTCAACCATATATTTCACTTCATCCATGAATGAATGCCAACATTTGAATACAATTTTCAGGAGTCCTTTGCTGTCAGAATGGTGACTGTACATGTTGTATGTAAAACATTATATAAACATAGGACTACACCTATCATGCATGATCGTACATATGGATGTGATCATAATACAATTATATTGCTTTTAAAATGCCTGTTTTCAACAAATGTCAACTTTGATAGCATAGAGATAAAAACAGATGCTAATAACTGCAAGAGAAACAAGCAACCCTAGCAAAGCAGATAATACTGGAACATTGACCAGCAAACATGGATATTGCTAAGGCAAATATATACAGAAGCAAAACTTTAGACTGTCCCTTAAAGTAAGGGACTGTTTTCAACAGGTATATAAATTTCTGCATCAACAGTTATTTGTTTTAGACAGAAAAAAACGATTGGTGTCATAACATAACGAAGAAATAGACATTAATGCAGATCAAATTATATCATTATAAAAGAAAAATGCACAAATGTGCATAATATATCTGCAAATACATCATATTACAATATGCATCATGTGAAGGCATATGTCATTATATTGCAGATTTAAACCCTCTTCCACAAAATAGCTCAGAAAGATATCCAAGAAACATTGGGTTCTATCTACTGACATACCTATAACGTTCATAGAGCTCCACTGCTCCGTTTTTAGAGCCATTTACCCCATTTTTTAAAAAAAAAAAAACATTATCACTAGCACCTGACAAGTGTATATATATTTTTTGAAATCCAAGAACATTGTTCACCATTTGCAGCCACATTACAGCAGTGGAAATGACAGCAGTTAGCCAGTTGCTGGTAATAGTTTTTATAACATAGAACAGAAGTTTGCAGAAGAATGTTTTATCTTGGCTATTATGGATGTGTTTGTCAAATATGTGTTTGTCCCCAGTAAAGAAGCTATTGGTGAGGCAGGACCCAAACATTGAATAACTTTTAATAAGTGGGGCAACGCATCACACTATAACTGGATTGTCAATGGGCCTGTCTCTTAAATGTATGAATGTACCTTTTGTTCCTTCACATAAGGATGTGTGTGTGTGGGGGGTGGGGGGGTAGGTATCTTGACAGCTGTTGAGGCACTTCAAGAGCCTGCCCCCAACTCATTTTCTGAAAGTTCCCTTATGGCAGCTGGCTAGGTCTTTTCCAAGGGCAGGTCAATTGAGAGATAAATGCTATTTATTTTGGCTAAACTTTTCATTTGTTGGCCTTAAAGTAGTAACAGGTTTAATTGCCATTGTTGGATAATGCACCCTCAAAGCCCCATTGTTTCTGAACTGTATGTCTGAATAGAAGATATCTGAAAAATGCTTTCCCATGAAAGTTGCCATGGAATAGCAACTTTGGGAAATGTTAAGTCAGAATTAGGCTATGTGATGCATTTCAGTGACCTGAGAAACCCCTTTTTAAATACTCCACTCTCCTTACATGAAGTGCTAGAACTTGAGATATCTTTGAGCCAAATTAATACTAAAAAATTAAATAAAAATGTGTCTGAGCGTAGCAAATTGTCTGGGATGCATAGCCTCCATTTGTCCACCAGTTGTATGTTGTGAACAAATTAAATAAAAGAATTTCTAAATTTAGCAATATTGAGACAATCTATAATTGGTTCCTATGTTCCTATATAGGATTCCAGGGGCCTGAGAAATGTGTGCCATGCAGGCTTGTGTCATTTGTTGATGAGATGGTGGGTGAACATAGACATTATAATAAGAGATGTATGCTGTCTAGTGCTTGTAAGAATAATAAAGCTAGCTGCTGAATCAAACTGGGTTTAATATACCTTATACATTGATTATTATTTTTGTTACATTATTAAGAAGGTTACCTCTCTGGAATAGATTGAGAATGAGTGCTGCATATATCCTACACAGGATTTCTTCAGCACCATTACCTACCCACTATAAGCTGTGTTTCTGATGCATCTAGACATTGATGTTTGTAACAGGGCAAATACACCTGTAAATGTGAACCAATTTTCTTTTTTTTATCAAACAAAAAGAAGCATTCAACGTACCTTTTGCAAATTGGGAAACCAATAGCAATAAATTCTATTTCCCTCCATGGCAGCAGATAACCAGGATTTACTCCTCCCATCCAACAAAGTCCGTAAAGAAATGAAACCACCTGCAGAAGGTACATAGGGCCACTCTCCCCTTCCTCCAGGTGTCTAGCTGTCTGTCCACTTCGTTAAACAGGTTCAGGCATGAGAGACCACTGGAGCCTTTGAATACTCCGAGGCAGCAATAAATTGTATGACAATATTTATTAAACCAGGGGCACTCAGTGCTGTTCCAACAGCATGGAGAAAAAGAGGAGGTCCCAAGTGTGCAATACAAGATAAGCCCCCAGGGAATTATTTTATTTGCAGCAGAGACTTCTAAAGAGATAGTCAATTCTGATCCCCATTCAAAAGCAAAAAATACTTGCAGTCTTTGATAAATGACTCCCTGAGGGATATATTTGCAGGTTATGTAGAAGTTGTCTGCAAATGAGCAAATCAACTAACCCCTCAGATGGCATAATTAAGAAAGAAGATATTCAGCAGATTCTGCTGTCGGGCAGACTAGGATACAGAAGAAATGGGCTCTGAAGATAATATATTACTGTGGTCTGGGTCTGAAAAATCAGATAATTTGGAATTATAACTGGGAGAAATTTAAATACAGATATTTCCATTGTCTTATGGATTTAAATTAGAGAAGAAAATGAAAAACATGGTATGCGGTTAAATACATAATTATCAAAAATGGAAGCACCAAGACAAACATCAGTCAAATGCGTCCTTGCTGAGACATATGTATCCCTTCCCTCCTGATGAAATCAGATGCTGGTATATGCCTCCTAAGCTTGATGCATCTGTTGCAATAGCCAAGATGGTGTCGAAAGAAGTGATCTCTTGAAAATAGTCCCAAATGATGCAAAAAGCAATTACCTTCATGTGTACGTCATCAATGGGCTCTATTAGACAAAGACCATGGCATCTACTGTGGTAACCCACCGGTATTGGTAGGCAGATAATCCCTCCAAGAATATTTAGGCATTGAATACTTTTTTTTGGAGAAAAGCTCTAGTCTCTCTTTCAGAAGTTAGGAAGTCCATATGGTTGTCCAGAATATGTTGTTCTGATGCACCTGTTCTATAGTACCTTTTTAGGAGTGAAAACAGATACAGGCTTGGGGGAAGCCACGGCAGACAATATCACACATGGACCTCAAGACAGGAATTTTGGCTGCAGAGAGACCAGGAATCCTGAGTATTTTGTACATTTTCTTTGCAATGATGCCCAAAAGGTTCATCCTTCTGGGGACATAATGCTGGGAGGCAGGCTCACCAGATTTTCAGAATGGACCTTATCGACAGACTTCCAACAGTTCCTGACTTTCTAGCAACATTTCCAATTCAGGAACCTCCCTTTTGGGTTGTCCACAGTGCCAACGACATTCATGAAGGTTTTGTAATTGCCAAATTAGGTTGTAGGAATAATGATAGAGGCAAGATCCAAAGAAGCAGCATCTCAAGCAACTGCAAGGATCATGCAAGTTTTAGAAGAGCATGTCTGGATCAACAAGGAAAAATGTCACTAACGGCAATCTTGGAGGCTAACATACCTAGGGTGGTGATAGGCAAGAGATAAGCTTCAGGGGCCATATTGGCGGCCATCTAACCTTCCAATTGGCCTTAATATCAGTAATAAGTTAAAATAATACATCTAATCAAAGAAAAACATACCCATCTGTCATAACAGATCAGCAGATATTTTAAGCAAGTGTTACAAGCTCCACAAAAATATCTGACAAAGGAGGAATGAGCTGGGGACCGCAGGTGATGTTTCACCTGTTGCCAATCACTGATCTAGGGAATTGCCTAGATACACTTCAAGGAAAAGCATTTTTGTTCCTAGAAAGAGGTCAGAATTCTTAAATTAATTTCTAAGATTGCAAATAAGTACATGGGCCCTGGTGGGGATGTGCTTAAGAGTGCTAGGACTCATGGCCACAGACAGGTTGTGCCCTGGAGGAGACTATACATAAGGCAACTGAAAAATAGTTTTATTGCAGGCTGGAACAGATCCAAATCAGTTAATTCCCTTATCCAGAGAGGCAATACAAGATCTTCACCTATAGTATTAGAGCTGTAAGCATTCTGGGCTGAAGGACCTTCTATAATCTTAATATAATCCAGAGTAAAATGGTTCTTTGAACAAATCTGTTCTGAGTTTGCGTGGCTTTCCTTCCACTGTTTCGATTTCCTACCACAGTCCAAACATTTAGTGGTAGGTTTATTGGCTTTAGAATGTAAGCTCCAATTGGACAAATTACTTATGTTAATGATTACATATTCTCTGTAATTGCTATGTAAAATGATCGGTGCTATAGTAATAAACGGTAATAAATAGATAAAGTTGTAGCATTTTGCCTAAAGTTGTATCAGGGTTTCATATAAATTAGGAAACTGTCCCCCCTACCTGTGCTCAAAGCCCAAGTGTCTAAAGAACAAGAATTTTCAGTGTCTGGATTTGGACAATACGCATTTACCTGTGTTGGACTGAAATGTATAGGAAAACAAAGAAACTGTATATTTTAAGTTTGGATAAAAAGAAAGGACAAGTTGATAGTAATGCCATC
Source organism: Mixophyes fleayi (assembly GCF_038048845.1). Lineage (NCBI taxonomy): Eukaryota > Metazoa > Chordata > Amphibia > Anura > Limnodynastidae > Mixophyes > Mixophyes fleayi. The sequence continues at coordinate 306,686,825 of NC_134402.1, read as the reverse complement.
TGTTGCCAGAAGTGTTAAATCTTATATCCAGGAGAAATTCTATATTTTTTTCAGGGCACATTCAACTAGAGCAGTGGCAGCCTCATGAGTGGAGAAAGCATCCTCATCAATTGAAGAATTGTGCAAATCAGCAGAATGGTCTTCCGTACAAACTTTTTCCAAAAACTACCATACTGATGTCCAAACCTCAGCAGACGCAAGGTTTGGTAGAAGGTTCTTTGCGCTGTAGTATAAAACATTTCAGATTATATTGATTAGGGGTCCACCCACTGAATTAACTGCTTAGGCATGGTATCCATTTCTATGGTGGAGGAAAAGGAAAACCACAGATTATTACTGGGTTTTTTTTTTTATCTGTCCTTGATCTCTGCTATGGCAGCCTGGTTCCCATTCCTAAGCTGCTTTACTTATAATTGCACATAATTATTTGAGATATATTTGCAGCTTAGGAAAAGCCTAAAGACACCTGTAGGAAGGGGTGGCCTTATGTATGAGGTGTTTTCTTTTGTATTCTGACTCAGAAGGGGACATTAACCCCTTTTTTTTATCTGTTGCCATGGAGGAGATCAGGGCAATGGTAGTAAATTCTTGATATTCCCAGTACCCTTCCTAAAATTGCAGCTAGTCCTGCATGTTTAGCAGTATCCATCAAGATTAGCTACGGAGTCAGACGTTCATGCTTTCTGGCACATTGTAGGATAAGTGTGGTTGCTCTTCAGTGTTTCAGCAAAGTTTGTATCTCTACAAGCCTGCATGTCTGTTCACTCCCATCACATGGCCTCTGTATCAATGATTATCAACAGTTGGTAACCTCATTTGCTATATATATTATACTGTGAAATTCACAGATATGTCATATAGTGATTCATTATATGCACAGTTAATATATGCTTCATTTAACTCTGTAAGGTGGCATCAACAGGATTATATTAAAGGATACTTACACCCATAACTAAAAACGTAGTTAGGTAAGATAAATAGAAAAGAAAATTACTTGCCTCTCCTGACTTTTCATTCTGGCAGTCCTCTTGTCAGTCCAAGAAGGAGATCCTTTTTTTTTTTTTTCCTTTCAAATTCCAAGTCTCCCCTGTGACCTTCTCAAATGCATTCTACAATCTGATTCTTTGCACAAAGTTCTACCATTGTAGTGTTGTTCCTCCTGTTTTGAGGGGATTTTGCCTGTGTGACAATTTAGTGCATTTGCTGTATAACTACTTGATGTATGATGTGCAGGGGAATGGAGGATGGGCGCACGCAGTAGCAGCAGTACGGGCGGAGGAGGAGCTTCAGGGGATTCTCCAGGAGGCTTCAACAACAATTCAGGATCTCGTGCTCTCCAGGATGATGATGATGAGGAGAACGTTGACCTGGCGCAGGTATTGGCGTATCTTCTGCGCAGGTAACAACCCCCCACACATCATCGATCACCCTGCAATCAAACAAAACATAATATAGTTTCTCACTAACTGACACATCCTCCTTTATTTCCCCACAATCCGAAAGACCTTCATGTTATATTCCACCTCACTTGTTACTGGTCAGCAGCATTTTTGTAGTATATAGTTTTGGGCTACAGTATATATGGTTTTTCTTACTACACCAGAATTCTGTTACAGAAGTTACACAAAATGGTGAGTGAGATGGGAAAAGGCAATGGCAGCTGTGGTTTTTCTTTCGAAACACCTCAAAGATACAGAAGATACAGATCCCTGACGTGATATTTCCATCCCTTTTGTGCTATGTTAACCTAAAATGTAGGTTAATATAGTGTTACAAGTACTTATTAGAACTAGGGATATTTTAGATAAGGCTGAACACTTTCTGGTTTGCATTCTATTATAAGCATCCTTTCAAATGTAATTTGGCTGGTGACAAATAACTGTATCCTGTACTTAACTATATAGCAACTGCTCATCTATCACAGCGTGAGGACATTTACATAAATCTTGTGACTGTTGAATAATACCTTTACATATTGGATTGACCTGTAATTTAAGTTAATAGTCATTTATTTGCACACCTTTCTATGTCTGTTTGAAAAAAAAAAAAAAAGAAATTGGCTTGGGCCGTGTGCAGGCTCCTCTACAGTGATTACATGTCCATGTAAATTGCACAAGAGTGAACTTTACCCAACTCTGCCCTACTTGTTTGTTATATCTGTTATTGTAGGTTATTTTAGTTAGGTTTTAGAATCTATTGTGCGCACAACTTTCATTTGATAAAGGCAACTGAAAGAGAATTACAAAATTACAAATGCTCTACCATGCCATACCTATCATTATAAACTACTTTACCTTTATACTGTTGCACAAAAAAACGACACACATCTAGGCTTACTTTCAGGTGACCTTTTCACTACCAACTTCTCACTTTTGACTGGCCATGAATATTTTTAAATGTCCCTCAAATCCATAGTGAGGTAACTATAAGAAGTGCATGGGGTATTTTGGCTGATACATTTTGTCCTCTCTGTCCTTTCCACAGGGGGCAGGTGCGGCTAGTGCAAGGCGGGGGCCCTGAAAGCTTGCATCTGGTACAGTCTCTTTCTGATTCTGATGATGACAATGACAGTGCTTGGGAGGGCTGCTTGGGGGACCGCTACAATCCACCTGGTAAGTAAAATCCCCTAAATCACATTTAAAATCACAAAATGAGCAGTGTCTATAACCCTGTCCAGTGAGACATCAGCAACATTATGCAGTGTTTTTAAATAGGTCACTATTCATGTCAATGTGCCTGTAACCCACAGTTGAGTGTATTGAACGAAGGTTGTGATATAGTAAAAACCACATAATCAAGTATTGGCATTTTTTTCTAGGCAAATCTATGATGATAAGTAACTATATGCAGATTGCAGAGCAATAACCTTAAGCTAAAAAGACCAACAGTGTAGAGTGACTAATTTCTGAATTTTAGATTACAGACTTAAGTTAATGAAGTTATAATTTACTGGGGCATTAAGGAGATACTAATATGCCCATAACATTATAAACTGAATACATGGACTTCATATTTCTAGTAGACGATTGGTTAATCTTGACACAATGTCTAATAGTTGAACAAGTAAAGATGGGGCTGGAGGAAAGTACCCTAAGAATTCCTAGACTGAGCCCTCCAAAGGCTACATGTTGTTGGGGTTTTCTATTTTAGGGGAGGGAAAAAGTGAAATGTGAAAGGAGGAGACAGGGCACCAGTAAGGGAAGGAAGGGGAGGCTTGATCTCCCTGAATGGGGAGAGAGCGAAATGAGGGAAAAAGTGAAGGAGCAGCCAGGAAGGGACGTGACCCGCATGGCTTCTCTCCGGCTCTAGCTACCTTTTTAAAGAAGAACTTCACCCTGAACTAAAATTGTACCGTAATTTCCAGATGAACCAACTAACTGAACCTCGGGAGCCCAGTGTTGATTATGCCTACCATTAATTAGCTAGTTTCCAATCAACACCTGATCACTGGTCAATTCAGGAGATAGAATGTCATGCCCATCCAGTCACTTAAATGCTCTGGAAACAAAAAAGTGTTGAGTTTTCAGCAGCACTTAAAATTTGGTTGAGGTATTGAATGTTAGCCAGGTGCTTGTTGGTGAGTCTTGTAACCCAAGCAGTCTGCTGACTAATTTTAGTTCTGGGGGAATTTTTTTTTTCTTTTTAACACCTGATCTGAATTGTATTGTTATTTATCCCTGTTTCTTGAGGTAGCCTTTATTTTTTCAGAGAATGTTTTGTTACTATCTCGTGCAGTTGATCCAACCCCAGACACCGCTGTACTGGATCAGAGCCAGATCAGAACCCAGGTCCTGCTAGCTACAGGAAGGGTAGGAGCACGTAAAGAAAAGAACATTACACGTCAGCTACTGGAGGTAAACTACACACTCTTCATAACACGACTTGGCTCATGGATGTCTTGTATTATTAAACATAAGGTATTGAAGGTTCAAATATTTGTCCACTTTTGTGGACATATTTTTTCATAACTGAAGGTAAAAGCTGTTTTTTGCAAATTAGATGATATGCCTACATTCATTTGTTGGTTAGATCGAATTACCAGAGAGAGTGCCTAATGTACTATACTTATTTGAAACAAATTTCTCTTGCTCATTCATAGGGCAGGGTCCTACTTGCGTTTTTTCAATTCAAATCTACCGATATCTGGCTAGTGATGTAGTGTGGATGCTGGAAATGTCCCATTGCTCCCATACTGTGCCAGGCCCACTAAATGAGCAAGCAACATAATTTACATACGGGTCAGATATGTTGTATACACTCGAATATCTCCCCAACCTACTGATAAACTTGGGTATATAATTAAATTGGCAAAAAAACACCCTTTGAAACACCCTATGTTCAAAAATGGACATGTGCTTTTGTATATTAGGATGAACACATTTAACATAGTGACACACATCACATGGAATAAGTGTGTTCATTGATGGTTTTTATCCTTTTCAAATAAAGCGATGACATTTCAGATACCTTCATTACTGCTGCATTTAAAAATTTAACCCGTTTTTGTTGTTGTTGTTTTTTTTTAAAAAAAGGTACTGTTCATGGCCTGGTTAAAACTTTTGAAGTTGGTCAGGGAAGCTACATGCAAGAAAAACATGAGTTGGTTCCTGAATTCTGCCATGGATTAGCTAGTTGAAAACTCCTGTTTTAGAGTAGTACATGAAAGCTTGCATGGGTTAAGCAAATCAAATTTGTCCCAATATGAGATTAAAACTATAGGAGTCTACTTCATTTAGATTTGGTTTTGTTGTGTACAGAGAGAACGAGGAGGGTGTGGTTTCTCCCATGGAGAACGCTGCCGTGTGACATCTCAGTGAGTATTATTAAATATTTATTACACTACATGTCTAGTGTACATAAATTGATATCTATTTCTCTTTAAACTAGATGGGAGTGTTTGTGTGAAAATTGTGTTTTTTGTTTTGTTACAGCTTTCTGCCAAACCATGTGTTTGCCACAGATTCATACTCTCAGAAGGCTTTCTGTGGGGTGTATTCATCAGATGGAGCGACCTTTGCATCCGCCTGCCAGGGTAGAGTTCTGTTTCTATTGTCAGTCTTTACCCAATCTTGAGGTCCTCTGTCATTGAATGGCCAGTTTCTTTCTCTCTTCACTATTTGAATATAGTACACTACATGGGCCATTTACATCCCATTCTTCTTTTAAAGGTGTATTTATAGTTCACAGAGCAAAAATTCATGCAGATGCAGCCTATTATTTCACTATAAATGCTTTATGGGTATTTGGACATGGAGTGCCTCAATAATATAATTTGGTGTACTTTCTAATGCTCTCCTCTCAGACTTTTTATTTCTTATATATAAAGTGTGTAGTTACGGCTGCAGAGTAAGAATATGTTTTTGGTTGTTGTTTTGTCGTCTGTCGGTAATAAAAAAACACACCACACACTCCACACGTAAAAATACAGAAGCCCATTAATTATTCTCATAATTTACTAGCTTCTTCATGTTTTATTTCTTCCTTCCATCCTTGTCTCCCACTCATCACCTATTCCTCTTTATTTGCCACAGATCAAAATATTCGTCTGTATGACTGCCGGCAAGGATCTTTCAAGAAGTTCCGGACTGTGAAGGCGCGAGATGTGGGCTGGAGTGTTCTAGATGTAGCATTTACTCCAGATGGGGGACACTTCTTGTATTCTAGCTGGTCTGACTACAGTCAGTATACACTACTTTTTCTGTTACTCCTTAGTAATATGAGTCTGTTGGTTTAATAATTTGCACCCATTTACTATTCTTTGTGGAGTAACAGACACCTTGTCACACAATTTCCCGGCCATGACTAGCGCAATAAGAACCACCAGATCCTATGTTATCTTTGCCAGTTTACTGTTCCTCTTCTTGGATCATACAGAGACCTATAATTTTTGCAGGCACAAGAACTAGTTCCTTCCTAAATGGAGTATTCACATATGTGCCAGTCTCTTTACTTACAATGACTAACTAGGTCTTCAGCCCTTCTTATGGAAAGCATACTGACTAATTGGTATCTGAGAAAGGAATAACTTGGCCTAGTTGAAATGAGATAATCCTGCAGTACCTAATAGGAAAACAAACACCAAAAACACACCAACTGCCTATATCTTCCTGAAACAAAGACCCTTATTCTACTGACTATCACAATGAAGTGTGGGGACTAACTTCTCACTTTCCAGGACATCTGTCTAGCTCCAAGCACTGCCCAAGCCTTGAAGCAATGGGTGACTTTGTAGAAGTACACAAAATATAGCAATTAGGAGGTATTGCATAGTACAGGTAGGCAACCAGTGGCTTTCCCAGTATGCGTAGATGTGTATTTTCACCATAGCCGAAGAGACACAGAATGTCCATTGTGCAAGTGCCACGAGGATGGAAAAGCTGCCAAACAGTCCGTAAAACCTCTGTCCATTATGTTGAAAACTAAAGTTAGAAATAAACATCCACATCTCTTACATAAATACATTCTAATTAAACCAAAATACACACAGTGACAATTCTGATTGTTAAAAAAATGGTGTTCTGTTCTTGATTAGACATTTTCCAGTATAGACTTGTTTTAACCTAATCTCCAGGAAAAATAAAAAAACACAAGAAACACACACACACACACACACACACACACACACACACACACACACACACACACACACACACACACACACACACACACACACACACACACACACACACATCAACCAAGCAGGATTGTAGTCAACAGAGGTTCTCCTTGCAGCCATATTAGTCATAATTGTAGACATTAATTTCTGATAATTTAGCTGGTATATAAGCTGTTTAACACTTTAATTTGTAAATATAGGTTGTCTTCAGACACAAGTAGCTGATTAGGCTCTCTGAAAAGAGAGAGACCTATTTATAAACTTATTCACTAAGGAGAAAATCCCTAGTGAGCTATATATTATAAACATGCTGTATTTATTAGCACAAGAAGTAGCCAGCATACTGATTGATGTACAATGGTAAGCTTAAATATAATATCCACAAGTTTAGCTGGCATAGTGTCCCTGGTCTACAAATTACACATTTTCTTAAACTGACAGAATAATTGCTTGACTAACAAAAAATTACTGAATGTTTGCACGACTACCAAGAACTAACTGTAGAACAAAGACTTCTCTCTGACTTTAATATTGAATTTCATGTTCCCCATTTTATTGTTGTTCTTTGTTTGTTACTTACATGCAATTGTATGTAATGAGGCAGCTATTAATGTGATTGCAGTTCACGTCTGCAACATATATGGCGACGCAGAATCGCACACGGCACTGGATCTCAGGTATTGTTGCTATGTTTGTGTGTGTGTGTGTGTATATATAAAATATATATATATAATATATATATATATATATATATAATATATATATATATATATATATTGTACGTATATATAACATAGGAGTGGATGCACTCAATTAACCAACATTAAAATAAAACAGCAAAAAACTGTGCAATTCCATAGAGCTAATAATTTGTCCTTAGTTGTTCGAATAAAGTGAACAAACCAGCACAGAGGTGTCTGAAGTCAAAAATTTAGTAGAAAAATACAAAAGAAACAAAAAGCAATAATACTGGCCAAATGGAACTGAAATGATTGCTGCCCAGGAAATGATTTGTAATGTATTTATTATTCCTTCTTGTTTTTTGTTGTATTTTTTCTATTATATTTCTCTTTCATCCAGTCTGGGGGACACTGCTTACCATGGGTTGTGGAGGGAGCTTGGGGGAGTTGGCACCTAACTAGTTACGTTTTAGTACTGCCGACATACCCCTCCCCTCTACAATCTCCCTGGACTCTTCGGTTTTTTTCAGGTGCCCTGGAGTTGGGCAGCGTTTTTTATAGCTAGTGTAATCTTAAAAATTTTTATTTCTTTCTTTTACTTTTTATTATCTTTCTTACTGGTGACAGTGCTGGAGTGTGTTCTATGAGAGAGAACACACTCACAGCCAGCAGCGCAGGCATTCTCCTGTCAGATGGAAGCCAGAGACTCTCACTGACAGGGAAACTTTCTAAAAGGGTGCCTAAACTGAGGAGTGACAAGCGGTCTCATGGACCGCTGCACTCCTCCAGCCTCCCCGATAACCGGCGCTGCCATGACAGGCATAGAGTGCCGGTTATCGGATCTGCAAGTAGCGGCGGCCATCTTGGATTTCGGGCCAGCAGCGCTACGGAGAAGAGGAGGAAGGGGGCTATACCACGGTTCCCCCCTCATGCATAGGAGGAGGGCGCCGGGTATGTCGCTGCGGAGACCTCTGTAAAGGGGTCTCCACTACCTGTCACGCTCCATTTTTTTTCCTTTTTTCAATGATTGGAGCTATTGAAGGGGGGGGGAGCTAATACATAGAGTTCCCCCCTCCTTCCACAGAGAGATGGTATATCCCAGTCTTCTGGCACCAAAGTAAGCCCGGGAAGAGAGATCAGAGCTGAGGGAGCAGACACTGGACAGACTGCCGTGGACTTCTCTCCTTTATGGCCCTGGGCTAAGTATTGCCTTTTAACACACATATTGTTTATTTTCTGTGGAAAAAAAGTAGGCTGTAAGGTTTACATTATAGTCTCCTGCTTGCCTACAAAACAATTGGTGTTTAATTATTGCAAGTACAACTTTTATTATACAGATTAGTTGTTTCTTGTTATACAATTTGTTTTCTGCATACATATCTCTCTCTATTCTCTCTGTTACACAGCTAGATTAACCCTTTTATCTGTGTGTTTGGTGTGCCTTCCTTTATAAAAAATGACAGATAAGGGAAAGGGCCCTATTGCAAAATATTTTACTTGCTCAAAATGTCAAGTTAAATTACCGTGTGGGCAGGAGGACCCTAAATTGGCCCTCTGTTCTGCCTGTGATGCAGGGGCTTCCACTGTGCGGACTCATCAGCCCACAGCCCCTCTGACGGAGGAGCCGGCCTGGGTGGCCTCCCTGACACAGTCGGTTTCCTCCTTAGCTCAGATGGTATTACAATCTAACCAATTGCTATCTAATATGGCTACTTCGGTGGCTTCTAGTAATAGCACTCAGCTGGGCCTCCCTGTTACTACAGGGTCTATTGGAGCGTCCTTACCAGGACCTTCCTCTTCTTTTTCTGACCAAAACACTATCTCCACAGAAGCGACATGGTCCACAGCTTTCCTTAAAGGTTTAAATAAGCTTAACTTGTTGCTTGAGTCCCCAAACATCCCGTACGATAAAAGGAAGAGACCTAGATCGAATAACCCTATCATGGTCCTTTCAGATTCTGAGGAATCTTCTGAGGATGATGGGGCAGTGTATTCCGATTCTGACCAAGTTCAGTCTTCGGAACAAAAGGATAGTTCTAGAAACCAATTTGTTAATGATTTGGTTTTTGCAGTTAGACAAGCGTTAGACCTCCCAGAACCGGAGGATCCTACGCCTAGAGACAGAATTCTGTTCAAGAAAGCCAAAAGAAAGGCTTGCCGTTTTCCCCCTTCTAGGGAACGCGTAGATATTGCTGAAGCAGCATGGAAACAACCTGAGAAGAGGTTCTCAGTTCCCAAAAGATTCTCCTCCTTGTACCCCTTACAGGAGGAGGAGGTAATTCGATGGGAAAGTATCCCAAAAGTAGATGTGCCTATTGCACGTTTAGCAAAACACACCTTACTTCCAGCTCCTGGTTCAGCGTCCCTTCCGGATGCCAATGACCGGAAGGTTGAATCCCAACTGAAGTCTATCTTTGCGGCTGCAGATTTGTCCTTTAGACCCACATTCGCTTCAGCTTGGGTGGCTAGAGCCATGGAAGTATGGGCAGACCAGCTGGCAGAGGCCTTACAGGGTTCTGAATTACTCCCATTGGCCTTACACTTAAAAGAGGCATCGGGGTACATTTATGAGGCGGCTCAAAATTCAGCGGCTGTCTCCTCCTCTATACAGGCTGCATCTGTTTCAGCTAGAAGAACTCTATGGCTGAAATCCTGGGAAGGAGATGCAGAATCAAAAAAATCGGTTGAAATCATTCCTTTTTCAGCAGCAGGTTTGTTTCGACCGGAATTAGATACCTTAATATCCCAGGCTACGGGGGGCAAGAGTACTTCCTTGCCGGTTTTTCCCAGGTAGAAGCAAAAAACCCCGGTTCAGCTCCTTCCGTCAGCCCTTTCGAGGATCCTCCTTGTCCAGAGGACAGTCGTTTAGGGGTAAACAGCCAAATGCCCGAGGCTCCTCCTCTAGATGAAGATCCTCTTTTTCGGCCAGGACTCAGGAGAAGCCTGCGTCCTGACGACCACTTGGTTCCCCGGGGGGAAACCCCAGTGGGAGGTCGTCTGTCTCTTTTTCTTCAACAGTGGACAGAGTCCTCCCAGGATCCCTGGATTCGAGGCATTATATCAGGGGGATACAGGATAGACCTGCTGGGTCCCAGACCCCATCGGTTCTTCGTAACCCCCCTACCCCGAGATCCATCCAGAAGACAAGCAATACAGGATTGTGTCGCTTCTCTTCTCTCTCAGAAGGTTATCTGCAGGGTTCCAGAATTCCAAAAGACACAGGGTTTTTATTCAAACCTGTTCCTTGTGAAGAAGCCGGACGGCTCCTTCCGACCCATTTTAAACCTGAAGTCACTCAATGTACACCTAAGGGTAGACAGATTTCGGATGGAATCTCTGAGGTCGGTCATAAACGGATTGGAGAAGGATCAATTTATGGCTTCTATAGACATAAAAGATGCATACCTCCACATTCCCATTTGGAAGGGCCATCAGTCCCTCCTCAGATTCACTGTAGGACCCTCCCATTATCAGTTCCGGGCCCTCCCCTTCGGCCTCTCCACAGCACCGAGGGTTTTCACAAAAGTCATGTCGGTTATGGCAGCTCGTCTGCACCTTCTGGGCATTCAGGTCGTGCCTTATCTGGACGACCTGCTCTTCAAGTCCTCCTCAGAGAGTTGTTTGCGTTATCACTTATCCCTTGCCTTGGCGATTCTCAGGAGCCACGGATGGCTCATCAACTTGAAGAAATCTCAGATGGTCCCGTGTCAGCGCATGGTTTTCTTGGGCCTCATCATGGACACCAGCCAACAAAAGGTGTTCCTGCCTGTCGAAAAGGCCACCTCAATTCAGAGTATAACCTCCCAGGTCTTGTCCTCTCCCAGACCCTTAATCCATTTGTGCATGCGGTTGCTGGGAAAGATGGTGGCCTCCTTCGAGACCATTCCCTTTGCTCGAGCCCGCTCTCGCTGTTTTCAGTGGGATCTGTTAACAAAGTGGTCAGGATCCCACCTACGTCTGGACCTACAGAAGATCTCTCTATCCCCGAGGTCCAGGGAATCCCTCCAGTGGTGGCTGATTCAGGATCACTTAACAGTGGGCAGATCCTTCTCTCCGGGGGAGTGGGTCATAGCAACGACAGACGTCAGCCTGAAAGGTTGGGGGGCGGTAATCCTTCACCTCCGGCTTCAAGGCCTTTGGTCGGTTCAGGAATCATCCCTATCCATAAATGTGTTGGAACTGAAGGCTATTCTCCTAGCCCTCAAAGGAGGACAGTCCCTCCTCCAGGGCCACCCTGTCAGAATTCAATCCGACAATGCCACGGCTGTAGCATATGTCAACAGACAGGGAGGAACCAGGAGTACAGCAGCAATGAAAATTGCAGCCCAGATTTTGTCTTGGGCAGAACTTCATGTTCCGGCAATATCGGCTGTATTCATTCCAGGAATACGCAACTGGGAAGCAGACTATCTCAGTCGCAACCAGATGATGCCGGGGGAGTGGTCTCTGCATCCGGAAGTGTTTCAGTCCCTGGTTCAGAGGTGGGGCCTTCCGGACATAGATCTCATGGCCTCCAGACACAACAGGAAGGTTCCCAGGTTTTGCGCAAGGTCAAGAGACCCCTTAGCCGTGGCAATAGACGTCATGACCATGCCATGGGAGTTCAGGATGGGGTACCTATTTCCTCCTATCTCCATGTTTCCTCGCATCCTCAGACGGGTCAGGCAGGGGGGTCTACCAGTAATTCTAGTAGCTCCCTCATGGCCGCGCCGAGTCTGGTACGTGAACATAATCTCCATGGCAGAAGGACCAGGGTTCCGTCTTCCATCTCGAGACGACCTTCTCCTTCAGGGTCCATTCCTACACCAGAATTTACCTCAGCTCAGTTTAACGGCATGGCTGTTGAAGCCAGCCTCTGGAGAGCTAGAGATTTCTCTCCAGATGTGGTGAACACCCTCATGCGAGCCAGAAAACCAGTTTCAGCTCGCATCTATCACAGGATTTGGAGAGCTTATATTAGATGGTGCGAAAGTAGGACTTGCCACTCATCCTCCTTTCGCCTCACTCGCTTGTTAGCTTTCCTTCAGGATGGCCTGGAGGCAGGTCTCAGGTTAGGTTCCCTAAAGGTCCAGGTATCGTCACTTTCGGTTTTTTTCCATAAGAAATTAGCCGATTTACCGGATATCAGGACTTTTCTCCAGGGAGTACTGCATATTCAGCCTCCCTATGTTCCGCCGACAGCACCATGGGATCTCAATCTGGTACTGGAAATGCTTAAAGGGCCTCCTTTTGAGCCCTTGCGTGTGTCAGAATTAAAGTGGTTGACCTGGAAGGTCCTCTTTCTTTTAGCTATCGCTTCTGCTCGAAGAGTTTCGGAATTAGGAGCCTTGTGCTGTCGGAAACCATATTTGGTTTTCCACGAGGACAGAGCGGTCCTAAGAACCCTTCCTTCCTTCGTTCCGAAGGTAGTTTCGGCTTTTCACCTTAACCAAGACATTGTAGTCCCGGCCTTTTCATCCTCTTCCCAATCTGATCTTCAGACTATGGAAAAGTTGGATGTGGTTAGGGCTCTGCGCATCTATGTAAAAAGAACTTCACAAATTAGACGTACAGATTCTTTGTTTGTCCTCTATGATGCTAATAAGAGAGGCTGGCCAGCCTCAAAACAGTCCATCGCTAGATGGATTACGGCAACGATTAGACATGCTTACATAAAGGCTAACCGTCCTGTGCCAGAGAGACTTACGGCCCATTCCACCAGATCGGTAGGGGCGTCGTGGGCAGCGAGAAATGGGGCTTCTGCGGACCAGCTTTGCAGAGCAGCCACCTGGTCCTCTGTCCACACGTTTACAAAATTTTACCAATTTAATGTATTTGCATCTACGGATGCAGATTTCGCTCGTAATGCTTTGCGAGCGGGATTTTCAGAGTAGTCCCACCCTTAAGGGGCTGCTTTAGAACGTCCCCATGGTAAGCAGTGTCCCCCAGACTGGATGAAAGAGAAAAGAGGATTTATGTACTTACGTTAAATCCGTTTCTCTGATTCCGTCTGGGGGACACTGCGATCCCTCCCTTCTTCTGTTTTTCTGTGTGCTCTTGTTTGACTGGCCTTACTCCTAGGGCTTTTTTAATAAATTGAAGAGTCCAGGGGGATTGTAGAGGGGAGGGGTCTGTCGGCAGTACTAAAACTTAACTAGTTAGGTGCCAACTCCCCCAAGCTCCCTCCACAACCCATGGTAAGCAGTGTCCCCCAGACGGAATCAGAGAAACGGATTTAACGTGAGTACATAAATCCTCTTTTTTGACTTGAGACATTTCTGTGCTGGTCTTTTCACTTTATTAGAACAACTAGGGATATATATATATATCTATATCTATCTTTCAAGCAGTGTATTAAAAATAGTGTATTTATGGCCATAAAAATAGTGTATTTATGGCCATATGCATCTTAAGATCCGTGCAGGTCGGCTGCAGTAGTATATGCGTCCGGTTTACACCAGGCACAAGTCACAGGCATTAATGTCCCATTTTCACCCATGTTTTTATATATTTGTTTTCTGTGCAACAAACACATTCACTATTAGGCATCAGTAAAACTTAAAAACCTTCTCTAATACAGCATAAACATCTCCCCGTCTCATGTACAAAGAAAAGTTTAGCTTAAACACGTACACAAAAACATAATATATGCCTGAACGATGAAGAATGCACCAAACAGCCAATCACAAGCAGTTCGCTAGTGCCAGAGACTATCATCATTATCCACTATTTTATCCTGCCCCTGAGCACTCTGATAATATGACTTTCCCAGGCATGTATGTGTCTGCATCTGTTCGAAGTAACGCGTGCTTACTGTACTAGGTCTATGTTAGAGCGCCCCCATCCTGCCTCTCCAGGTACAGGCTGGTGTACGTGTCAGAATCATGCAAATCTGTATGGGTGCATATATATGCGTCCACTTTCTGTGGATGCACAGAGCAATTTCATGCAAGACACGCTATACCAACTGGCATAGTACTCACTTTGCATCAGCCCATAATGGCTTATTTATTAATTTGGTGCAATGTGCACAAATGTGCTGTTAACTTGAAACAGCCATTCACAATAAAGCTGTCATATTTTTCTAGCACTTTTTTATTTTTGGTTGCTATGGGTAACAATACACTTGCTGCTCAGGCATGATTATAGCACATCTTTTACAGTTTTACATCTATTTGAAATCATTTTTTATATATTTTTATTCTCCTTGTACCAAATGCACTCACTTCATTCATGACTTGGATGTTATTGCAAATGGTTAAACAGGATTATAGCACTCAATCTTGCACTCCCCTTTCACACAAGTTACTGATCTAGCTGAATCGCACACCCAAGCAGTTCTCTCACATCCATACACAACTTAATTAGGGCGATTGGACTGTATAACTCCGGAATGCAAATGTACACACTGGCACATGCTGCCCTCTCTGTAGCTAAAGGGTTAACACTTCACATACTAGCATTCCAAGGTAAAAATGCAATTCTGTGCAATATGCCGGGGGGAAGGGATCTCCTGGGCACATCGTGGTTATGCAACATTGCAGATTTTGTTTTGCAGCCCGTAGAGGTGCACAGGAAAATCTGTGATGTTGGGGTACCATAGTATTCTGAAATGCGCAGCCAAACATCATGGTAATGTTCGTTGGCACATCAAACAGAATTGAATCCCTCCCCAAAGTGTTACCACATCACGCTTTGTCATACAAATGTATGTTCTGGTACACCCTACCTTTTCTGGTAACCAAAGGATTAACATTTTATACACTAGCATTCAAAGGGTTAACATAGCCAAGTTTTACTCATCTTCTTAAAAATCTTATGCATCCATTGGAGTAACAGGACCAACATATTACATTTTTAGAATTCACATAAAAATGTACAGCGCTTGGGATATAAAAACGTTTGCCGGGGGAACGACATTAGTGGACAGTTCTCAATTAGATTGATCCCCCAAAAGACTGACACCCAAGGATTGTTTTACAAGGAGTTTTAAAATCCCCCCTCTCAGGGGTGCACGCAGGCGATCCATTTCGGCAGCACTGTACTATACAGCAGCGGCGGCGCTGTCAAAGAAGCGTCCGTGGCGGTGCTGTATACAATACAGCACCGCCGCAGACGCTTCTTTGACAACGCTGTGGCTGCTGTATAGTACAGTGCCGCTATGTGGGGCACTTCGTTAGCGGGGGGGAGGGGTTTCTGGAGACCCAGAAACCCCCCCTGCGTGCGCCCCTGCCTCTGTCTCAGCTCCCCTAAGAGAAGAGTATTCATATGCAGATGAAGCTTATTGTCATCTGAGTTTTGTAACCAGGAAGTCTGCTTTAGCAGAAAGCCTAACTCCACATACCACCTTACTAATTGACAAGATTAACACTTTTAAATATCAATATCCCTCTATCTTTACAAAAAAAAAAAAAAAAAAATTATTGGACCTCAACCATGACACCATTTCTGTTGATTTTATGCACACAGTCCTTCAGACCGACGCTTTGCTGTTTTCTCTCTCACTGTGTCTTGTGATGGTCGGGAAGTGCTTGGTGGGTAAGTAAATATTTATTTGAGAACATAGGGCCACTAGATGGAAGATGTATGAAAAACGTACCAAACTGTATATGAGTTAGTTATCAATAAGTGTATGATGGTATATTAGAGTTGTTTGTAAACTGGTGTAAACATTGGTGAAATATTGGACTTACACAGCAGTTAGCAGCATTAACAATATGTTGCATTATAGCCGCACCAAATTCTGTAACAATAATATTAATTACAAAAAGTAGGAGCACTGCACTTTTTATAATCACACTTTGTGAGGCTTTCTATAAAAGTGGAGTTTGTTAAAAGTGATCTATAAATGTCATGGTAATTGTTCATTGTACATTTCATTGTTCATAATAACTTATATTGAATATCAGACAATTTTTGCAACATCATAAGGACATATCTCCTCTTTATGCTATTCATAACCAAGGCAGGCTTTGTCAGTTTCATTAGAAATATATTTTATGTGGTTTATTTTTTTATATAGTTGGAAGAAATAGGGGTTTCTTTTGGTAGCATATTGAAGTACACATAATCCTTTTATTTTAAAAAGCAAGTAAAGCCAGTTTTTGAAATTAACCTATGTATTGGGTTGGTGGTGGGGGGTGACATGCATATGCACAGTGTCCTCCAAGGCACCATCTATATTGGGCTTGGAAAGTCTATGGCTCTCCAGATTTTGTGAAAATGCAAGTCCCAGCATACCCTGCCAGCTATTGGCTGGTAGATCATGCTGGGGCTTGTAGTTTAAAATACCTGTAGAGGCACAGATTTTCCTGATCTATATCATCTAACATTGGGGTTCCTCCCTGCCCCAGTACGATTTGCTCTTGACCTATTGTTCCCCTGTCCCCCAATTTCTAATGAGCTGTGTATCAGCTATCCAACTCTCTGTCTTCTTGGATTCGCTTGGAGAACCCACAGGCATGATGACTGTTCCAGACCTCTTCATCACTAGCCTGGGGCCCTGATCCTAGAAATTACCTCTTAAGGCCCCTGCATCTCCCATTGGTAGCGCCTTCCTGCACTTGATGTTCACCCGCCTGCTCTCCTCTGCTAGGGCAGACGCTGCCTTCTGCTGCTGCTGCCAAATGGCCTACCTTGTGACTCCCCGTGCTGCATGGCTGCACTGTCTCTTTGCAGCCTCCACACTCCGCATCTCAGGCGCTGTTCCGATGGCACCTTCCTGCTCACAACCTACCTTGTCCTAGGAGGACTGTGGATTTCAAACAGCTAGAGCATGCATCGAAAGGGAGATAGACACTGCTGCTGGCTGATATACGCAATCTGTTATAGGTTACTCTCAGGTATTCCACCTTTAACCTGGTCTTCAGCCTGTTACTATCCTTTCGGCCTCTGATGCCACCACCTTTTCAGTCTACCAGGAGACAGTCTTCTGAACTGCTTCCTTTGGTGGAACAGATTCAGAGAGCTACGGATTTCTTGGGAGAAGCGACCCTGTGGGCACAGATTTTTGCCTCTGTGGTGACTGATCGTCTGACTTTTTGGTTTAATTTCTGGGAGTGTTTTATTTGGGCCTCACCTGGACACAATTATCTGTCAAGCAACAGGAGGAAAAAAAGTACTTTTCTTTCTATCAATGCTCCCAAACCAAAAATGTCAACTAAAGAGGCTGGCTCTGAGAGGGGCCATCCACTCCCTGATTTCTCCCGGAGTAGTTATTCTGGTTCCCGAATCGCCAAAAAGGTTTATTACCAACCTTTTTCTTGTTCCAAAACTCGACGGCTCGTTCCGACCGATTCTGAATTTGAAATGTTTGAAAGGAAAGGGCAGAGTTCCCAGATTCAAGATGGAGTCGTTGCAGTCAGTGAATCTGCAGTGAATTTGAAGTTTCTGACCTGGAAAACTGTTCTCCTCTTGGCCATCTCAATGGAGTTTCCAAGCTTGCAGCATTATTTTGCAACTGTAAGCTCCAATGGGGCAGGAACTGATGTGAGTTCGCTGTACAGCGCTGCGGAATTAGTAGCGCTATATAAATACATGATGATGATGAATTGTCCTCTTCTTATTTTTCATGAGGATAGGGCAGTTCTTCGAACTAAGCCTTACTTCCTCCATAAGGTGGTGTCCAGATTCCATATAAATCAGGACATTGTCATCCCTGCTCTTACCAGATGTCGGTCTTCAGCGGATGACGTTTCTCTACGTTCTCAAGATGTATGTGCGTGTATGACTCAAGATTTTGTCCTCTATGATGCCCACAAAAGCGTTTATCCAGTTTCTAAGGTGTCTATTACTCGGTGGATTACAACTGTAATCTGTCAAGCCTATAATAAGGCTGGACAGCCTGTTCCTCAAAATCTTCTGTCTCACTGCAATGAGGTTGGCGAGTGCTTCCTGGGCAGCAGGGCATGGTGCCCTGACTGAGCAGAAGTGTCAGACACCCACCTGGTCCTCAGTTCATATGTTTTACAGGTTTAATGTGTTTGCATCTGAGGATGCAAGTTTTGAGAGAAATGTGCTTTTGCGCTGTTTCTTCTGACCATTCCCACCCATAATGCAGCCTTTGGCATGTTCCTGGTGTCCCCCAATGGATGTAGGAGAATAGGGTTTTATACTTGTGTAAAATCTGTTTCTCCTAGTCCACTGGGGAACGCCGGGTGCCCATCCTGGTCGCTTTAGTGTCTCTCTCTTTCTTTTACATGTTGTTGTTTTTTGTTCTATAGGATGTTATTATTTTCTTTTTCTCTGTGGTGTTTCTCTCTATTGTCCCCTTTACTGTGGGACTTAAACTTTACTGTTAAATATAAACTAAAACCTAAGCAGGAAGGAGGATATAGAGAGGGAGGAGCTAGGGCTAGCTAATAGCTCCCACACATGCCTGTCACCTACACTATACCCCCAATGTCTCCAGTGTCCTTCAGTGGACTAGGAGAAATGGATTTTACGTAAGTATAGAAATGCTATTTTGCTCCTATTGTCTTTCACTATTCTCTTCCTCTAGAATGTAAGCTTCCATGGGCAGGGCCCTCTATCCTACGTCTCATGTCTCACCACCTGCTCTTCAGTTGTGTGGATACATAGGGGCAGGGACATTGATGTCACAGGAACTCAAATGCTTGTAGTAGTCTCGGGTTTTTGTCCTGCATGGGATCTCATTAGTACACTGTGCTAAACATGAATGAGGGGTATCCCTGTAGTGACCTTACAGGATTTCCACTTTGAGTGCATACACTTGTAGCATTTCGGCATTTGAAGCATACATCTTGAATGATTTTTGCTGACATTGAGATATCTCAATTTAATTTGGTTTTTGGCATTCTAATTATACCACACAGCTATCATTGACAGTTGGGATTGGCAGTGTTAGTGGTGACAAAATTTTCTGCCTCAGTTTCCAAGCTGTGATGTAGAGTCCTAAGGCCCTTGTGTGGATTTATGTATACAGCTAGCTAGCATGCAAATCTATATTATATATGTTTGTGTGTAAAATACTTTTTAAACTAAAGTGATAATAGATGCTTCGAAGCATGTATTGTATGGAGTGAAGGTGTATATCCCAAAATTAAGGGATGATGTTTATGGTTTTCAGCAGTTCAGATCATATGCATTATTTTCACAGAGCCAATGATGGATGTTTGTATGTGTACGACCGGGAACAAAACCGTCGAACCCTGAAGGTACATTCCCCCTTGTGCCCCACTTTTATATAATTTATTGACTCCTAACATAACTCCACCAGTTTTGCTCCATTGCCATCTAAAGTACAATTAAACCTAAATGTCATATTTCCATGTTGACCTTCTCTTTACACCACTAATAGAACTGCATGGGTCCTATGCCTGTACAATTCTGTTGTTGGCATTGTATTGGTAGCTTTCCCTTGGCTTATAGCCAAAAGACGTTTTAACATAAATTTAATTAATTGGAGTGTTGTCATTGGATTGCCGCACTCTTTCCCTACCTATGCCTTCCTCTATTTTTTTTTTATCTTGTACACCAGCCTTATATTGTAAATTCCTCCCCCTCCCCACCACGCTATCGTATCCCAGTCCAGTTATTTTCATTACCATCTCTACTTTCTACCCTCAGATTGCCTCTCATGAGGATGATGTTAATGCCGTCTCATTTGCTGATGACAGCTGTCACATCTTGTATTCTGGTGGTGATGATGCTCTGTGTAAAGTGTGGGATCGTCGCACAATGCGCGAGGATGATCCAAAGCCAGTGGGTTTGTTAGCTGGACATCAAGATGGTATCACATTCATTGACAGCAAGGTGAAAACAAGGCTTAGGTTACCATGTATTGCTTTTGTACTCTGTTAATCACATTTACTGTGATCTATCTGTGATTTTTATCTTCTGTATATATTTTATCTTCATACTGATTTTTTTTTTGATCTTCATTCGAGCGTCTTTCTTCCTGCTTTCTTTGACATATTATCTTCTTTGTGTATTCATGTGCCTGTCTTCCTCTTCCAGTATCACCTGTCCTCCTGTTTCCATCACCAGTTGTCTTTCTTTTAGTCTATTTATCTTCCTCTGCCAAAGGATGTTCGTCATATCTAACAAATGTCTTTTTCTTTCTATCCCAGGGAGATGCCAGGTATCTGCTTTCTAACTCTAAGGATCAGAGTATTAAGCTGTGGGATATTAGGAGATTTTCAGGACCAGAGGGGCTTGAGGCATCTCGCAGAGCAGTGACACAACAAAACTGGGACTACCGATGGCAACAGGTGCCCAAAAAAGGTGAGTCCCCCTAACGCCCAAGACCCCCCCCCTCCTCCTCCACACTGAAAAAACTCACTTTTTTCTAAGCCCACAGTTTCATTTTTTATCTTAACCTATTTGTTGTTCACTTTCCAGCTCTCAGGAAAAAATGCCTCTCTGGGGACACGTCTCTGATGACTTATCGTGGCCATGGAGTCCTACACACTTTGATACGGAGTCGCTTTTCCCCTGCGTACAGCACTGGCCAGCAGTATGTGTACAGTGGCTGTTCCACTGGTCGAGTCGTGAGTAAGTAAATAGCTTATACTTTATATGCTCAATCAGACTTGGAGAAATTACTCTAAAAGGTATGAGCTAGGGCCAAAACTTAGGAGCTGAGAATTCTATAATTAACAATTTGTGAGTCAAGCAAACATTTTTTAGGGGTATGGTGATACATGTTGGTAGGTAAAAACCCCCATCTGTAATAATGACCAGAATAACATTGCCTCAAGTATTAAACTCCTCAAACTTACATTGTCAGTATTGTCGTACGGCCCCTGCCCCTCTGCAGCATATTGTCCGCTCCTAGTGATTACAGCTCATGTTGTTTTCTTACAGTATTCAGAGCATTACTATAGAAAAGTTCTCTGTTTTTAAATGTTTTCTGATGCTTAGCTATGGACAGTAACAGCAGTGTATTAAGCACGCCGTAAACACCGGGATCCATGTTCCTGGTATATGCATTGAAGAGCCTGTTACTCTGTTACTTTCGACCAGTTTCCAGTATGGAGAGGAGGAAGTAAGCACAGAAGATCTACATGCTCTGGTTACCACAGTGCATTTTTTTTACTTGCAGTGGTGACCTGGTAACCCTGCATTTGTCCAGCCCTTTGCTATATACTGTTTACTGACTACACAAATGACTCCAAAACTACACTTGACAAGTTGGATACATATTTGTTTCCATTTACCAATGAAAAACACATTGTTTTGGGACCAATATGAACTTTGCAATTCAATAACTATTCCAGTTACACTTATTTGCCTTTCTTTTTTCTTTTCTCAGTATATGACTTGTTAACGGGTCAGATAGTAAAGAAACTGACAAACCACAAAGCATGTGTACGGGACGTGAGTTGGCATCCATGTGACAACAGGCTTGTGAGCAGCTCTGTGAGTGATCTGAAAAATGTTATATATAATTGATATGCACCATCAAAGGCCAATAACATAGTAAAAGTAGTTTCCCTGCCAAATTAAAAAATTGTCTTATTCCCATCCCAGAATGAGTCCCCACAAAATGGAAATGTAGTGTTTTTTGGATTGCAGTTCCAGCACTGATTCTGTAGGTCCACAGTACTGCCTAAAATGTCAAACAACACAAGAAGAAACGAAACATGAAGACAGGCCTGTGATGTCATATAGCTAGATCAGCTACATGGCCAATGCAGACGTATGCCAACAAACTAGTTGGTATAGTCTTAATTAGAAAGAGGTGTTTCCAAGCACATGCATATTGTTGTGCTTTCTATATAGGGATAATTATGTATAATGAGGAATTAAGAAGGCACTAGAGTGTAATAGAAAAACAAAAACAGAATTGACTTCACCTGTAACCCCATGAGCACATGTCATTTCCTCATTTAAAACCCTATACTTAGTGATTGAGGATGATGGACAGTTCAGCCACACCCCCTGTGCAGTAGGTTGAGCCATAGCTGGATGGTGATGTCAGTGACAGCATGCCGACCAGTTCTATACATTGACTGTGTCTTGGTTTGCCAGGCCAGCCATTTAAGTCCGCACAAGAACTATGCATAACAATATTGCAATTTATAGCAACATATGCATGCATCAACAACATTAATTGCATTGAGGCTATGTAGCTTGTATGTTTAATATGTCTCCAAGTACAATATTGATATGACAAACCTATCTTGTGTGAAGACATTATACTTGTACTGATCTCATACTACATCCAGATGTTACTGTGAGACCTTCACAATATGCTTCATTTTCAATACAATGTTTGCTTCATTGTGCTACAAATAACCATTTATCAGGACCCTGGAAATGACAAATAGTGCAGTATGTTATCCTTTCATTGATGAACTGCCCATATTGAGACTGTCTTATGCTGCCTCACTATTCCCATGTTTCAGGTCCCTACATCTGCTTGCCTCCTTTATTCGCATACAAAAGCTTGAACATGTTTATTTTGCTCTCACTTTAGTGGGATGGCTCCATTCGTGTCTGGGATCACCGTCAGGCTGAGTTTTATGAGGAGGATCTCCGCACCGCTCCCCTAGAGTCTGAAGGCAGCCCCGCTAGCAGTTCCTGTTCCTGGTAGCCACCAGCATTGATCGGCTTGCTATGAGACTGAAGGCAGATGGACAGGGCATAATATGATATATGCTTTATATGTGTGGCTGGGTAAATGTGATTGTATGGGAGAATGGATTTGTAATTAGGAACTAGTAAAATTATGAAAGAACTACTGACCCTACTGAGGTTAGTTGACCAAGTGGGTGAACTTTTATAACAGGTGTCATAGTTTGGGAGGTGGGTTTGTTTGGAACACCGCAGCGACACCTGTTATTGACATATGGTGAACAGAGGATAGTACTACTATGGTGGGTTTGTTGTCTTTCTGTAATAAACATGTCCCAAAGTTTTGTTGTGTTGGCTCTTCTTTTTTTTTTTTAATCCTGACAGTGATGGTTGCTATGTGCATTATTTGTAGTTTGTCATGTATTACACAAAGACTCTGAGAAGACTGTGACCAACTTATTTAGTCTTTATGTGTACATGAATGACGGGTTGCTTTTGCTTCTTTTACAGGAAATTGTGTAAGTTGTATCTTGAGAACGCCAATATCCCATCATTGTGCGTTCCTAAACTGAAGATGTTCATCCAGATCAGTCTGTGAAGGCATATGACACATATGACCAATCCGTTGTTATTTACAGTTAATAGTAACTTGAGAGGTGGGAAATTTGTTTACAGTTGTTGCTTCACTGCTTTATTTAGTTGTTACTGTCATATAGTCAGTGTGTATGTTTGTGGTAGTATACACTTATTTTATTATTTTTAATGATATTCAGCCGTTGACAATATTTTTGTGTGGCTGGCAGAGATTGGCATATGGCACCATGGGTACTTTCCAAAATGTTTCATGTTCCTACACAGTGTAACATGGACAGGGTGCCAGTGTCATGTGTGAGGCACTCAGCAGCTGATAGGGGGATGGGATTAGAGCTGTCCTTCTTGGGGAGGGGGTGAAGGGCAGGATAACAGCTGTTGTGGAGCGGTTTCTTTCCAGTATGGGTCTCTGCTTGTGTGATTTGTGCCTGTTGCTTCATGTCTCCTGTGAGTGAGCTGTGTTATATCTCTGTACAAAGCTGTCTTTCAAATCCTTTCACCCTTCCTAATCTGTGCTACAACCTCGCTCACCTCTCTGATATTTCACTTATTTATTTTCCCTTCAACTCTATTATTACATTGCTCCTGATTTAAGTTTTCCTATCGTAATCTGTTTATCTTACCCTGAGCTGATCACCACCATCTTACTAACTTGCAGTCCCTATTCTGACATGGCTTCTCTCAGCAACTATATGTGTGCCCCGGTGTGTGTTTGCTCAGAGATCTGTGCCCGTGTACTGGGCAGTGTGTGTATGAGAAGAGGGTATCACTTGTGGCTGGCAGCTGTGGTCAGTCTGACACCCTTCCTGCAGGGACTAAGTAACCCTCGGAGCATTTTCTCCAACTCCAACAACTTCTTCAACGTGTAAGTATATTATGTACACAGAAAGATGTGAGCTAGTAACTTGACTGGCAATAGTAGTTTTAGGTTGGTATGGAACATTAAGGAACAGTGGGATGACAACCAGGGTTGAATTGGTTCCTTCTTGTAACTATTTAGAATATGTAAATTTGGACATTGGCATGTAAAGTCAGATGTTTGATACATGAAATGTACAGCACATTATAGCAGCTTTCATAGCTATTCTTAATATTCTGTATCCCTGCTTGCAACTACTTCTTACTCTGCCATACAAGCATGTCACCTATTGTGTTACTTATGGGGAGCCCATGTAGCTCTGTGACTCAATATTGAATGATGTAATAACCCTTTTCCTTTCAATGCTCTCAGTTTTGCTAGTTGATACATTACATGTCTGACACCACCATGCAATATTAATATTTCACCTGCTGATTATTATTGCAATGTATCTTTAGTTTTTTAAATGGAAAAACTGTGACTTTGTTATCTGCAACACAAAATGCCATGGTTATTTATATTACCGGCCAGCATTCTGTATTATGATGCCAAGTGGTCTTCTACCACACAGCATTTTCCACAGAAATCTAGATAGGGACATTTATAAAACTGGTACAGCTGTAAACTGCACTGTAACTCGTAGCAACCAATGTTTTGCTTTCATTCTCTAAACTGCACAAGAAAAATGAGACTGTGTGGACCACCCCACCTCTTACCAGTTTTCATAGATGTCACCCAATGATGCTGAAGGCACACCAAGACATTTTGGTAATGGTTCATTCTGGAACTGATCTGTGCTTATCCCAAGAATAATTACATTCTTTTACTTTGGTTTTACCATTGGCATTTACTACTCCTTCAGTAAACTGTACTTTCTAACAATACTCCTCTCTCCCTGCCTGATCGTAACTATGGAAACTAATTAAATAGGTTGAGTACTTTTCTCTATGTGTGTCTGGCTATTGCTGTGTGCATTTAAATTAACCTTGTACCCCCAGCTATAGTGCACAGTCATTTATGTTTCCTGTGTATCCCATTACTGGATATACAAAATAAGCTATGGTTAGTTTGTATTTTTGGTACCAGTGAAGGTAATTTATAAAGCACATTTGGTGTTGCACCCATGTGTCTGGATCATTCACTCAGCACAAATCAAGGTGCTCGTCTACTCCTCTGTACAGTGTAAAAGTATAAACATCACTACAAAAGTCCTAACTATTACCACTTTAAAATCAGCCCTTTTATTAATTAAAACATTTGTTATTTCTGCTAAAATAGTGCATGTTTTAGCCTTATTTATGGCTTAAATTAATCATGAGTAAGGGGAAATGGTGACTGCCTTTGGCACTTATGTGAGTTAAAATCTTTTTACTTTGGTGATAAACTCGGTTCTTTGCCTAAGGGCAACTGTAATGCACGAGCTGTGTTTAGTTGAAAGTATAGCATGAGACTTATTCTCTGCCAGATTAAGTCTGCAAAAATAAAGTTATTTTGTGGAGTGGCAATGGCCATGCGTCCCTCTGCACCGCAAGGTATGTCCCTAAAAATGTGCCCACTCCACTGCTTTCTGATTTCAATAATATTACTCCACAAGATAAAATATCATTTTTGTACTGCTCAGCAGAACTAATCTCATCAGTGTGTCTTTTCCATACTTTGCAAGGAATGCCATCACATCCTAACCTAGTAACTCCTCCTCTCGGCCAGTGCTAACTTCCATATCTGCCATTGACGCTCCACAAGCCTATATTCTTTGGTGCAATTGAGGGCCATGTCAGTAACAGCCGTTTTGTGCTCTATAAGTGCCAACAGTGAAAACAGAGGAGATCAATGTACTCTTTCTGGCGATTACCTTAATGGTAACATAACATTATGTATGCCATACACTTCATTATATTTCTGTCTACATTTATACTCATACCAAGTGCATTGTCCTACACTTTCCATATTGATCAAGTCATGTAAGATTTCCAATTGGTCCCATATGCAAGCTCAATGTATTTCAGTGTACAATATTATTCTTATTTATATAGCAATGTCACATTCTGCAAGTATAACATTGCTCTTTTGCAATCATCCCTTTATTACAGCACTTTTAGCTATCTGAGATCCATATGGCATGTTTTGTATATAACACATTTTTGGACATGTTTTGGCAATGTGCATTATTACCCCTTCTTTTTTGATTAATGTTTTGTAAAAGGCAGTGTATATGTTTGTTGATGTGTATCCCATACAGTCAGTATGGACTGGTGACTAGCAGATTGTCATTATCATTATGTACAGTATACAGCTATTAGCAAATGTTCTATTTTACAGTATTTCCAGGTATAACAACTTAGATATAATTTAGAAGTTTCTATTAATGATGTTGCTCAACTCTATGCTAAAACACAAAAGCACAACATTTCTGGTTCATGAAGCTGTTTCACCTATAGTTACTACTACTTTATGAGAGATCTTATTGCTATGAGAAAAAAGAAATGCAAACCTTATTGCAATGTGGATTTCTTCCAAGGAGTTTGCAGTCATTGCAAAATAACCAGATTCCTCCATACAATTAGCATGCTATTTATGGTTTACAAAACATTGCACATTCTATATAAGTTGGCTTCCAGGATATTTTCAAATTTGCTCACATGTCAATTTCCATTTCTTAATTTAGAAGCTTACACTCTACCTTCATTTTGAAAGGTTGCCTATGCAGTAGTCACATTGTATACACTATGAGGCTCAATTAGATTTGGATGCATTTATTATTATTTATCTAGGAGGCACCAGATTCCATAGCGGCGGAATCAGAAGCAAGTAACATACAGATGTAATAAGTAGCACAGATGAGTGTGAGTAATGTTATGGGGACTCACACAGAATGCAGCAAAAGACATGACAGGACAAATGCGGACAATAGGTAGAGAGGACTCTGCCCGTGAGAGCTTACATTCTAGAGGATTTATGCTTTTTATGTATGTAGGTATGTGCCCATGGCCAGTAGCATTTGCACCAGTTGCAGCAACTATTTATACTATAGTGTAGGGATAGCATAGAGGTGTGGTTTGACATTGTTAATAGTAAATCTAAAGTCACATTATCCTATTTGTACAAAATATAATAATGTATTGAAGTCTCACATACACAAGAGAAAATAGTGTCTGAATAATGTTATTAATAAATGCAAGAGTCGTATTTATATAAAGTATAATTAACACTGTTGTTGTTTTCCCCTTTAACATTCAAATCTTTCTGCCACAGTCCAAATGGAAAAATATAATCTAGAAACCACACTAATTATTTAAGTACTATAAACTGGAGTGGTGAAGTTGCAATCAGCCATCATAAAAGGTTAGGTAGTGCTCCTGATTAGTCATCATCGCATATATATGTGCGGGTAATAGTACAGTGCATGCCAGCTAAAGTAGCCATGCTATCACTTTCAGGACCCTCACCCCTTATATTACAACTTTTACATTTTTCTCATTAAAGTCATAAGAATAGAGCATAACTGTTTATTTCATGTGTCACTTCTGTCCACTTTAATGCTTTTACTTTGGTTGTCATGCATATAAATACTCTTTCCCTAGTAAAGTTCTCCTGGTTGACCCCACAGGCATCATATTAAAAGTAGTCGCTAACAACTTATCTCTATCACTTCTGAGAATGTGTGTACAGCATGTTGTGCATTGTGTTCATTTTAGTATATCAACCTTTAAATAAATCCAATTTTTTGCTATTGTGTGTATAATTAATGGCATTACTGTGCCTAACCCCACGTTCTGCAAATAACAGCATAATCCATCCAGCTCCTCCCACCAAATAGAGCACTGCCATCTTGGCACCATGGCATTACCTATGAGACACAATATAGGCTCATGGCAGAAGAGAAAACAACAGCATCCATAATTTTGCACTGTCATAAAGTACATATTTTAACATCACCCTTTCATATGCTTTCTCTAGGTTGTACACTGTGTAAATTAGTGTTAAATGTAAATTTGTTAAAAATCCACAGTTCATGGCTAAGTTGCCCATTTTATAATGGTGCAGTTTTCTGACTAGTAAATTCATAAACGGCTGTGAATGGGAAATGCTTCTCCCCATTCACACCAAAGCAATGTCCGTTGTCAAATTGCTGCACGCAGCATTTTGACAATACAATTGATCTGGTGTGACTTAGCAACAGTGTTTCCAAATTACTTTAATGTTACACTGAGAGCGTTTCATTACTTCAGAAAACTGGCATTCTAAAAGGCCCATGGGAACTGCACTCTAAAAATGATTAGCAAATCCTCAAAGCAGCCCTTTGGGGTACATTTCTCAAGCGATCAAACATTTAACTTTAATTTTGTAGATGTACTGAAGTAATAGTAATTTAAGGATTAAAATATAAGTGGTCAGACCATTCTAAAGACAAAGACATGTTACAGATGCTCCAACAAAACCATCTCATAAAAATACTTTGCTCCTCAACTTTCCACTTAATTTATTATTGCGGTTACTGGGACTGAATAAATCCATTGGGTATGTGGGTGGTTTTAAACATCAATTAAGTAATTTAGCTAAGGAAACATCAATAATAAAATGTGTTGGAACTTCGGGAGTTTGTACCAGAGGTTTTGTTGTGGGTTTGATGTTTTGTAAGGCTGGGTACACACTACAAAAACTTTCAACCAATTTGTTATCACTAACGATTTTACAAACGACTGAAGTTCCAATCGGTCTGCCGATTCATATGTACACACTATACACCAATTTACCTTCAGATCTGTGCTCTTCATGTGGTCCAAGAGAAGTGTAGTTAGTTGTTGCTAACTATTTTTCACAAAGTCTGCTGCCTCAGTTTTTATAATGGCAAATTGCATATACTCCAGAATG
Source organism: Mixophyes fleayi (assembly GCF_038048845.1). Classification (NCBI taxonomy): domain Eukaryota; kingdom Metazoa; phylum Chordata; class Amphibia; order Anura; family Limnodynastidae; genus Mixophyes; species Mixophyes fleayi. Next base: position 306,657,688 of record NC_134402.1, on the reverse strand, counting down.
TCATGAAGAGTGATCAGATGAATTGCAATTAATTTCAAAGTCCCTCTTTGCCATGACAATTAACTTCATTGCATAAACAACATTTCCAGCATTTCAGCCCTGCCACAAAAAGACCAGCTAACATCAGGTCAGTGATTCTCTAGTTAACACAGGTGAGAGTGTTGACGAGGGCAAGGATGGAGATCACTCTGTCATGCTGATTGAGTTATAATAACATACTGGAAGCTTTAAAAGGAGGTTGGTGCTTGAAATCATTGTTCTTCCTCTGTTAACCATGGTTATCTGCAAGGAAACACGTGCAGTCATAATTGCTCTCCACAACAAGGGCTTCACAGGCAAGGATTTTGCTGCTAGATTGCACCTAAATAAATCATGTATCGGATCATAAAGAACTTCAAGGAGAGAGGTTCAATAGTTGTGAATAAGGCTTCAGGGTGCCCATGAACATCCAGCAAGCTCCAGGACCGTCTCCTAAAGTTGATTCACACTAATGCAATATCGGGCCAAACGGCTGTTTATTAGGTGTTTGGCCCGATAGTTGGCTTACAAACCTGTAGTGTGTACTCAGCCTAAGTATTAGTCAAGATTTAAAATATTTTTGCATAAATATTTTTTTCTTTTTTTATAACATTTTATAGTTATTTAATTCTAAATATATTTGGTATTTGTGAAAATATTCATTATTTAAAACACATTCAGAGTTTAAAGATCACTAGACCCCAGTGGTAGCTGCAGACAGTCCAGTTTTCACACCTCTCTGTGCTTCCCTTAGTGACGACCACAGAACTAGTGATTAAATACATGGTGTGCTTACATAGGAGTATTCTAAAAACCTGATCTGTATGTATCTGCTGAAACTTGAGAATGTTTGTTGTGGACATTCATAGAAACACTAAGTGAAAGTCCAAATTATAAAAATGATATATAGAAAAAACCTTTAAAAGTGAAATGGCAAAATAGTCAAAGGTTTGAGTCAACATAATAATTGTATTTTTATATAGATATTAAGATAAAAACAGACTACTGTAATTTTCAGAGTATTTAACAAAGAGTTCATATTTGTTGCATGTATAAATTTGACCTTTACAAACTTTCATTCTCACCTATAGTTTGTGCTCTCCCAAGCAGCACGCACACTAACTCCCCTCCTTCCACAGGAAGTTCGTGCACTGCTCCTGCGGTTGGACGTTTCTGCTCCTCTGTGGATTTGTTTTGCTGGTGTCTTTGGTACCCACTGGTCGTCCACTGCTCTGTCTAAAGCACCTGGCAAGGCTGGGAGTAAGTACAGCTATGTGCCAAGGTATTCCCTATTTATTCAAGCTCTTGGAGGATCTAACTGGCTCCTGTCATCAGCCAATGCCACCTGGTACACTGCTTCTACCTCGGCTGGAAAGTAGACATAGCTGTCAAGCAGAAGGGCACCAATGGCAGGGTTATCATATTTCTCCCCAAACCTTTACCCTCACCTTATGCAGCTTGTCTTTGGCAGAAGAGCTAGCTGTGTTTGTGCGCTATCTGCGAAGGGGCTACCCCGCTGGCACTGCTCTGCACTTAGTCTTCTTGCTGAATGCCAGTCTTCTGGGATTGTACAATATGCTTTTGCTTTGCACAGCTCTCTATGCACCTTGCTATACACAGAGCGTGATTGGTGCAGTGGTGGGGACCCTGTGCTGGCACATTACCTATCGCGGCTGGTACCGTACATCCTATTCACCTGGACCACCTGGTTATGGAATGTTTCCCAGAGTAACATCAACTAGAAATAAGTTGGATTGAGAAAGAACTGGCGTACTATCTGGAATCTTCCCCACTTCTGGTAAATTACCACCTGGGATTTGCCTCTTGAAAACCAATTACAAATTCAATATTTACTGTTCATTTTTTAAATAGTGACTGGACTCTGTTTATCAGGGATATGATAACTAAATTCAAAATAATGAAGTTATCTGCTTCATTCCCTCAAATCATGATATATTACGACTACCTAGTACCTTAATTTCTCTATTCATAATAAATCATTTAATGCCAAAACCAGAAAATATAATTTTTACTGTTGATGTTTAAATGTTGTTTATGTTTTGACATGTTTCACCACAATGACCACCTATTGCACTCGCCTGATCCACATGTGTATGTCGTGGAGAGAGACCCTGCCCACTCGTCACTGTTTTTGAAACTATAACGTTGCATGACAATTTGTGATGCTAAACAATGAACCAATCAACACGCCGCAAAGGTGTAGTGAATTGTAATGAAATGTTCTAATTTAGTTGTACCGACAGAGAAAAATCAAAATGTGATGTATGTATTTCAGTTAAATCATGTTGGAAATTGGATGAATAATTCAGAATTGTGCATGTATTTATTGCCTAATTGTGATTGATCACCCAAATCTGCCACACACAGCACTAGAATTATATCTTTTGTGTGTATAGGCTGCTCTGTGAAATCTAGAGACTTTCAGAACTAAAACAAATCCTCACTGCAGCTCACTTCTAATGAAAACCATCCTGGAAATGCTCTCAAAATATGTATTTACTCTTTTACCCAAAAACTGCTGTTAACAAATGCACAGTCATTAGGCAGAGGAGACCTGTACGTGTGTGAGGCAGAGGAAGAAATGCCGCTGTGTCCTGGCACAGTACAGAGGATACATTTTTTTATGAATGAGAAAGGTTATATGAATTGATCACGGTAAGGGTTAATGTTGTTATTATGTTTTGTTCAGTGACGGAACCAGCAAAGGTAGAGTATAAAAGATTTGTGGCTAGATAATGGGATAGGGATCATAGTGCCAAAGGTTATGTGCCACAGGCTTCCATGATGTAAATATGCCTCTGTGTACTCTAATCATTGATTGATAACTATACAATATTACATCCTTCAAAGATATCTCTGGATTAATGGTTTAGTACGAGATGATCAAAATGAAGTTGAAAAAAGGAGAAACACCTAAAAACAATCCTGTTCCCCATCTAAAGCAACATAGGTATCCCCCATTACCTGTAATGGGCAGCCGGCTTGCTATTTTTCATGCCTTACACCTGCATAGACCCCTACTGCAGCACTACGGATTAACGGGCACCATGAGCTGTGGCCAGAGACTGCTCTCCATTTCATATACACCTGTGTGCTATACGTTAGGGACAGGATTACATAAAAACTATGGACAACCCTTTTAAGGGCTAGAATTATTCCTATATAAATCCACATGAAAATTGCCTGGCTGGATTTTTGTTATTGAGTGTGTGCTATGATTGAAAAAAGAGTAATTCATAGTATTAGGTAAATTCAAAATATATATATCAAACTATTGTAGATGTATATAATAAATATATATGATACATTTTGTGTAATGCCTTATACTTAACCCCTTAGTGGGACAGTATGCTATTAGTGGTTACTCCTCTTTGAGAAATATATAGATAACATCTATATAACAAACACAGAACATCAGCTATCTGACAACTTTAGGCCCTAAAAGGTTTGCTATGGCTTTTAGCCACACTAAAAATGTCATAGACAAAGGCATTTTAAAAGTTTACTCTCTAGGTTGGCATTAATAAATGTACCCTCAAGTAGTGATATTGCTCAAGCTGAATTAAACAACACCCTATTCCATGGTTCTACTGATTACAGCAAATCATTTGTGTGTGTTTCCATGTGCCTGGAGTCCCTGCTAGTGTTAATTTTCTTTTTATGACATCAATAGAGTTTCAGAAGTATTTGAGTAGTTTATTTATTAAAAATATTGTGTGATTACGCTGAATATTGAAAGCTCCCACTGCGAGTATATTAATGAAAAAATTAAAGCTTTCAATATTGAGCATAATCAAAGTACTAACAAATGAATTAAAGATGTTTGAATCTCTATCAATGTTGGGATTAAACAACACTGCTGGGGAGCTCTGGGCACATGGAAACACAGAATCAAGGATCATTTGAAATCATGATGTGGCAACTCCAGAAGGATGTCCAAATGTCAGACAATTCTATAACTTAAGTAATCAAAATCTCTATAGTTTAGGAGCTTTCCCATTCATTTCAGTATCGCTATTAGCGTAATTCTGAAAAACACATTTAAATTAATGGGCCCATTCATTATAATGCTTGTACATGAATAAAACATTATTTTTTTTTATCTCACTGGTTTTGAACTCTAGTATTTAAAACCAGTTAAAATATATTTGTTGATTTCCAAGATCAATTTGCTAAATCAGTAGATTACATAGATTTACTGTTTTATATTTATAACTGATATATTGATTTTGTGAAGTTTTAATTTTTTTTCCTATAGGTTGGTTTGCCTTTTATAGATTCATTGATTAAGAAATTTGCCTATAAATCACTAAAAAAAATAGCAATTTTATCACTATTTCTACAAATTGACATTTAGTAAATGACTCCCATTATGTCTAACAACATAACACTATTGATGCAAATAACAATGTTTAGCAGAATGGATAGTAAATGTTTTGTGTCTCATGACTATTTTAGGTTGCTTATTTCACTTTTTCACAAAGTGTGGAAGACATCCTGACACATTTTCTGAATGACAAATGATGGTTTTGTTTAAAAACAAGTTCATTTTTAGGCAGAATATAGTCGATTTGCTTAACATAACCCACCACTCTGGGGTTATCCATATTTAACAACCTGCATAAATGCATTCCCTTTCATAGGTCATTAATTTAATGAGTCAGATTCTACTGTAAGAACAATTGTGATTTTCATGTTTTTAGGTAGTGGGAAGACATCAAGATTCGCTCAGCATTCATCTAAAATGCTAGAGTTTAAATGAAATGCCACATATTTTTTATTAAGATGATTTATAATTATTGTTATAAAATTTTCTGCTTGTTTTAGTGAAAAAATAAGCATATGATACATTATTTCTAATAGACGTACTTGCTGTAGATTTCAGCCAACATGTATCCAGTATGCCTGAGATGTCGCACCTCCCCTTACCTGTCCCTGGCAAGGACCCTGGTCTACTGTGTTGCAATAATCTTAGGCTAAGTGCACATTGTTGGAAGCGGAGGAGAGACACCAACAGACTAGGAATTATTACTGCCTATGAAAAGAAAAGTAGCCCATGTGAAAAAATGAAACATTCCTGTTTTTTTATACACATCCATCCTACAATATGTGAAAATGGTAAGCTGAATAATGATCCTTAATGTCCCAGCATTTCCTCCACTTTACACTTCTCTCTCAAGAAATAAACCAGGAACCATCTTGGGTAAATTCAAAATGTACATTAACCCTTAGAGTGGCCTAATTATCAACCGTTTTTAAGTGTTAAAGCATGTGGAAAACGACTTTCTGCATGTTTAAGGCAAAATAGAATGTATCAGAGCAATGTATCAAGTAACTAAAGGTGTATATATCAGAGATATCTCAGGCGTTTAGCAATCTAACGCTGAATACCACAATCACCCTAATTCTCAAATCTGGAGTGATTTATTAAGCTCCAAAAAGTGAAGCTTTGAAGCTTGTAGTCTATTGCTAACAGCATCTATGAATGGCTCTAGCATCTGAACTCTATGGCCACAAGTACTGCAGGAGTCAATAAATTATGTTTTTGGTATATGCGCAGTATTAGGGACACACGTGCACAGTTAGAGAACATGAAAGCTGTCATCAGTGTGGAGTCATCGCCAGGACAGCCTCTTATCGGAGGCTCATGACTTTTATGGTAAATTGATCTGAAAACACATATCTTATCACTGCAAAAAATAGCAATAGATGCTATTTTTTATTTTTTTTAAAACATTTTTATTGAAGATATGCAGACATCAATCATACAATATAGTTCGTTTCATAAAGAAAAAGAAGCATTCAATTGTAAATACAATCAACATACATGTACATAGATATTGTTATATTTTTTATAGGTTCTACTTGAGGGGGTTTGACAATACCTTGCTTCATATATTCCAGGATATGTATATCTAACATTAGTCTACTATAGGACTGTAGCATGAAGTAGGACATTACTATAATAGGATAACATTTGTGATGAGAACAAACATGTCATCCCCCCTCAATGAGAGGAGCATTCGCATCATTGCAGTTTCCCCACTCCCAACCCTTCATCAAGGTTCGGAGGGACCAGAGGGAGAGGACAGGTCCGCCCCATCATCTCATACAAGAATTGAAAGGGTCTTGAAGAAGTACCCTTGTTTCAGACCACAGTGTCTGGTGTAAGCATTCATAAAGTTGGTTTCGTAGTTGGGAGGGTTGGATATCAATATAACTTTCCCAAGTCTCAAAAAATTTGCAAGTTAGGGTACTCTTCTGGAGAGAAGCCTTCAGCCAGTCCATTCTCAGGAGAAAATACAATAGATGCTATTTTAAAATAAACAGGCCCCTTAATGTTGTTTCTCAAGCAAAAGAACATGAACATTAGCTGCAGCCAGAAATACTTAATATCTCAGGTGTTATAGATCCATAAAACAATGACACAGTTTATTAACCGTTAGTCTCCAACGTATATATATACTACTTCATGGAGTTAAACTAGTGTTAATTTGTGAATTAGCAAGAGCTGTTGTCATAGGGATCAATGGTCAGATATGATCATATGATGGATCATCATCATCATTTATTTATATAGCGCCACTAATTCCGCAGCGCTGTACAGAGAACTCACTCACATCAGTCCCTGCCCCATTGGGGCTTACAGTCTAAATTCCCTAACACACACACACACACCAATTTGTTAGCAGCCAATTCACCTACCAGTATGTTTTTGGAGTGTGGGAGGAAACCAGAGCACCCGGAGGAAACCCACGCAAACACGGGGAGAACATACACTGGTAGACACTGGGTCATAGGTTTAGTCATCAGACTAAGAAGAGACATCATTTGAATTCTGGGTGAGATATACTAAAAGACTCCCAGACTAAATCAGAAGGGTTTAGTTTAATATATAACAAAATTTAGTAAAGAATGGATAAATTTGCTACCCTGTTGAACTTACCTACTTTTCCCTGCTGTTACACTACACTATCATACTAGCCCTTATTTAAAATACAGGCACTGTTTTGCATGACTACTTGCACTATTTTCCTGCAACTTGAACTGTGCATCACAATATTCTTACAGTTGTGAATGACATAATCCTAACCAGAGACTCTGTTAATGCATGTTCACGGGTCACTGATAACTGTTCATGCACTGGCACTCCTCAAGATCAGTCTAATGCGTCTTTCTACACATGAGACTGACCATCTGGCAAAGGGACACCATTAGCAACAAGCTGTAGACAATGGTGGCCAACAGATGGTCCCTGGGCCACAAGACATCACCTACATCCACCAGCTCTATGCCCTCATTCTGACTTATTCTCTGCAACAGAGAGTAAGACTGAACGTGATGGAAGCAGCTGGCTTCTACATCAAGTCACCTCTTCTGCAAAACACAGAAGTCACACAGCACTTCTAATTCAAGGAAAAAAAGGAGGGAATGTAGTCTACACCACATGGTCTCCCTCCTTCCACTGCACTCCAGACTGAGTGACGAGGTAAGTAAGAGGTCTGAGTGGCATGTGGTGCCATTTTGATGCAAGTGAAGGTCTGCGGGCATGTGTGGAAATCCTGGAGCATGTGGGGGATCTAAGTGGCATGTGGGAGCATTTTATCGCAAGTAGCAATTCTGGAGCAAGTGGGGAATCAGTGGTATGTTAGGGCAATTTATTGCAAGTAGTAGATCTGGGAGGTATGTCGGTACATTTCAAAGCAAATGGGGGTCTGAGGGCATGTGGAGGAATTTTGGGCATTTTCAGATGAGTGATGGTGGGGGTTCAGAGGTAATTTTGGCAAATAGTTTTTATTACTGAGATTAAGGATATTGTATGCCTGTCTGTTGGGTTTTGAACATAAGTCAACTTACAATTATGTTGAATTACTGATCTAATGCTATACTCCTCTTTGGAGAGAAAAAGGATGAAAATATTGTGTATTGTGTAATTTTTTCCACAGGACCACAGTACGCTGCACTATTTCTTAGAATTACAGAGCTGGTCTATTCCAAAACATTGTTGAACACTGCTGCATACTTTTTTCACTCAACTACAAATAGATTTTTTTTTGTTCTCATTATTTAGCAAATCCTATTACTTCATGTATAAATTAATATAAAGTCAGGCTGAGGAAACCCTCACATCTGTATTCTAAATATATTTGGGCCTCCTAGCAGTAATATGGGCTGCTATGACTATACCAATGCTCTAGCCGGCAGTACTGAAGGATAACATAGCAGGGTGTCTCTAAACAAGTAGTGGAACCTCTGCTACAGCAACCCACTGCAACGGCCGTGCCAAATTCTAACAACTTGTCATATGCAAACAGACTCTACGAACTAGGCTTAGGAGACCTTCTTCATGGGCATCACAGAGAGCACTTTTTAATACTGCAATCCCACCACTAACTCGCAATGCCATTCTTTCTACTCATAAAAAACACAATTAAAAAAGTGAGATGTTGTAAAATTATTCTGATTACATTAAAATTAAAAAAATAATTAAGTCTAATATATAATTATTACATATTCATATTCTTGAGATATTGCAATTACTACAACATTAAGCCACATTTATATTATTTTTTTATTCTTCATTTAATAATGACAGATTTTGTTTAACACTTAGGGCCTTATTCAGTGGCGTATTGGTTGCTTAAAATAGCCCTGGAAAGTATTCTGAAAATGGCCTCATGTCGTAGGTGTGTCCAAATTGTTACTAGGCAGGGTCAATTTGGCAGGAGAAGGAGAATGTATGCACCACCAGTCTGCCGATGTGTGGGTGCCATCATACTACCAGAGTAAGCATAGCCATCATGCAATGGGCATGATTATCACTTTAGACAACTCTCCAACCCTTACCCTTCAAATATATTGGCAATGCTGTGTGCTACGTTAGGTGCACACAGCTCCCGCTCCAAAAGCAGAGAAGCATGAAGTCAGACATATCTCCCGATAGAGGTGGATGATGACAAAAATTCTCACATGCTAACAATATTAAAAAAATTATCATGAAACAAATATGTACCCTCTGTCACTGTGTGTGGCCCTGGGGTGCATGGTCGGGTAATGCAACGCCTTGCTTGCACTTTCTGCTGCGCTGGCTAGCTCTTGAGTGTGGGCGTAAGTGCCCAGAGGGTCTCTGCACGTGCAGGTTTTACAACAATGTCTGGTGTGGACACAGGTTGTTGAGTGGTGGTTCAGTACAATAGATTTCACAGTAAGTTGAGTGCCAGACTATCTCTATATTGCAAAATATAAACTCTTTACACTCCTTCTCCTCCAGCACCCTACTTGGGTTACAGATATTAAAATAACTATACACTATCTCCTGCTTCTCCTACACAGTTCTTAGGTGGTTGACAGCTTTTACTTAAAGAATATACTACTTCTTATCCTCCAACACAGTACTTAAAGGAGTGACATGGTTATGATAAAAGAACAGTCATATTTAAAGTGGTGCCTCAGCGCACACCCATTATATCACAGCAGTGTTTCACTCATCCCTCCTCACTCACTCGTCTCTGGCACTGTCTCTGGTGCTCTCAGCCAGGGCCATGGGCCAGAGTGGCATGTACCCCCAGGGCTGGTCCCATAGTGGGTTACCTTAGGCTGGGTCATTGGGCTCCCTGCATTTTTTTCTTTAAAATGTTCCTAATAGGCTGGTGAGTCGAGTCCTGCCCCCCCCTCCCGACTAAAATTTGCCAGCCCTCCCCTGCTCTCAGCCCTGCTCACTCCTCCTCTGAGGGGTTGACTCTTCACATGTTTGGTATCTGACACTTACTTACTAGTGTTCTGTCTCTCTGCTCTCAGCAGGATGTACCTGAGGTAACATCAGATGCTGTGTCTCTCAGTCATACTGTTATATTCTGAGGTAATGTCAGGCCCGGCGCTCCCATTAGGCAACCTTAGGCAGTTGCCTAGGGCACCGGGACCTGCAGGGCGCCGCTGACTAGATTTTCTTATCTAGTCAGCGGTGTGGGACATAAGTGCAGCGGCGGAGGAGTGCCTGCTGCTGTTTTGTAGTGGCCGCCGCCGTCCTCTTCTTAGAAGAGGACGGCGGCGGTCACTAAAAACCAGCAGCAGGCACTCCTCCGCCGCTGCACTTCTGTCCCACACCGCTGACTAGATAAGAAAATCTAGTCACTGTCAGCGGTTTTGTAGTGGCCTCTTCTTCTTCTGAAAATGGATGCGCCCGGGCTTACCGATGCAGTCACATGATCACTGATGTCAGTGATCATGTGACCTTCCCATTAACACTGACAGTGTGATTAAAGTTATTTCCCGACGCCTCCTTCCCCTCCCAGCATGCACAGCTGTGCTCCACCCTCCTCCTTTGATGTGAGAAGCTGAGGAGCGGTGGGCAGCCATTGAAGAGGTGCCCTGCACTTGCTGACCAGCCTTCAGGAATAAGAAAAAGTGAGTATCTCCATTTTTATTTTATTTTTTATTATTATTTTTTTTGTATTATTTTTTTCTTGTGTATTATATATATATTATATATTTTTTTATAATTTATTTTTTTTCTATAAGGGCTACCCATGCTGTATCTTTGATTTAAAAACTATGGTGGATAAAATAATTATTTTATTGCTACCTCATGCTCTATATATATATATATATATATATATATATATATATATATATATATATATATATATATATAAATATAGAGCATGAGGTGCCATTAAAATAATCATTGTATCCACCATAGTTTTTAAAATTTTTGCCTAGAGCGCTGAGAACCCTAGCACCGGCCCTGGGTAATGTGGTATGTTCCCTCTGACTTAGCTCTCCCCTCTGTCACACAGCCAAATTCTGAGGTAATTTCTCCCTCAAATCTGTCCCATTTCACTCATATTCTCTCTGTCATGATGTACTTAGGCCCTCTGGTAGCAGACCATGTATCCGCTCCCTAGATTTCAAGGTGGATCCCAAATATATATTGCGATAAATATCAGATTGGCATCTATACAATACAGAAAGCTTTACAGTGACCCAATCACAATAAAGAGAGCAATCTAGTGAAACCTGCAAAATACAGTGAACCCTATAGCGATCATTGCACAATACAGAGAGCCTTCTATTTTCCCTAGCACAGTATAGAGAGCCCCCTAATGACCATGTGATATCAAAGTCACATTATTAATAGTTAATAAAATGTTATTAATTATTAGCATTGTGTTGATCTGACTAGTCTCTGCGCTGTCTATTGCTATTTATTTTTGTTCACAATGCATACTTATAATCGAACAGACCTTATGGGCGCTTCACTAAGGTGTGCAGCCGTGTACCCACCCCAGAGCTTCCACCAAAAACTCAATTATAAATACACAGTAACACACAAATGGGTACGTACACTGGCGCTACCGTCTTAGACTCACAGGGAACCTCTGAAAAGAGGACTGTATCTCCTCAATCCTCTCGTCATGCGAGGTACATAATACAAGAAAAAACAAAGAAAAAACATGGCATAATAACGTACAACACTCGATAAAGTCCACCACCACTATGGGGTATAAGGTGATCCTCAAAAATAGGTGATGTCAATGAAAACTTCCAGTAAGCACCCGTGGTTTATTTTTCAATTCTCTCCCCCTTAGGGTATATGCTTACATAACAGAAGATCAATATGCGCCTGTAGGGTTGTGCTCTGCTCCCTTAACAGTGTTGCAGTGTATGTTTTCTTTCACTCAACTCCAACATGTAGACATAAAGAGAAGAAGAAGCAAAGCAACCACAATAGTGCATTATCCTAAAGCACATTTATTTTTCATAAAAACAATCTGAATGATTAGAGTCAATAGTGTGGACCCGTACCAAGTGTTAAGCATAAAAGTGCATGCGTATAAATATTCACTGCTGCAGCTCAGTTCCAATATAAACAGCACTGTCACCTGTACACACGATAACCGGGTCACCAGCCGCCGACGCGTTTCAACCCACAGTCCAGGGTCTTTCTCAAGGCATACTTGCCTACTCTCCTGGAATTTCCAGAGGACAGGTTTTAAAAGTTGGCAAGAATGCCATAATGGAGAGTTGTGTTTGAACTAAAGAGCTTAATCAATCCGGGATTGTTAACATTTTATAGTATAATACAATTTTTGCATATTTTCAAAGTAGGACCCCAACTTTCTAGAAGCCAAATGACAACAAAGCTTTAAGAGAGAACAGCAAGAAAGAACAGTAGGTAGTCAAAGCTGCATGAGCAGATAAGAGCGAACGGCACAGTTTGTCTAAATGTGAATGCTGGAGAAAACTTCCGAATATTTATATTCAGTATTCCTATACGCATAAATATTAATGATTTGCGGTGATGCATAATGATTGTCACTGCACTATTTTAATATTTAGGGGCACATTTATCAATATTCACATAAAGTGAAAAGTAGTTTTCAATCCTTATCGCAATGATAAGGATTGAACTACTTCTCACATTTATGTACAGCCCTGCACAGAAACAGCAGTTCCGAAAAACTGCTGTTTCAGTGATAAAAAAAATCATACTTACCCCCCTCTTCGGAAGCGCTGTCTCCAGGTCTTCTCTTCACTCTTCAATTGCGCATGTCCAGTTCCAAGAACTGGACATGCGCACACAGATCCCCTCTCTGTCTTTGCAACGATAGTTGCAGAGAGAGAGCGCTGAGTGACAGGGAGGGATCATGTGATCCCTCCACACATGCGCTGTCCAGCTCTGCTCTTCGGAGCAGAGCTGACAGCATTAGATTTCTTTAATTAGGATGATGTACGCCAGCTTCATACATTAACATGACAAGTTCCCGAAAAAATGTTTTTTCGGGACTTGTTAGATTGCGGCCAGGAGCAGTCACCATTCTGTTGAATGGTGACTGCTCCCAAAAACGAAGAGGAATGCATGATATCTGCTGCGATGCCCCCTTAATAAATTTGCGGAGGACACTGTGGGACCTTAATGACCCGTTAAAATCACTGTCGTGCTTTATTAAATATGCCCCATAGACCTTTTAGGGGGAAATTCAATTAGCTTCGATGTTCCTCTATGGGGTGGGAGGAAAAATGAGTGGAGATTTCTGTTAAAATCTCCGCCACAAAGTGTCTCCCGAATGCTTGCGAGACACTTCGCAGCTAATTGAATTCCCCTCTTACAGAACAAAGAAAAAAAGGAGCAAATTTGCACTGTTAAAATATGACCTCATTTGCATAGATAAACTAGGCATTTGTAAAATAACTAGTGTTTTTGATGTACCATAGAATTTTTAAACTTCATTAGAATGTATGGTTATGGATCATGTAACTCCCTTTAATTCACTTCTGGTCTATTGAATTAAATGTATACACATACATTACATGTCCAACAGTGTATCTAGCTCCATGTTATAACTTCCAGCTCCCCCTCCCTCCACACACACTTTACCCTCTTTTCTCTTCGTCACCTCTTTCTTCCTCTCACACAACCATCGCCCCTCCTCGATCCTGTAAAGTCCCTTCGTCTTTACTTTCACTTTCTCTTAAACGCTCCAACGACTACACTAATAAAGCAGCCAGCAGACAAATACGGGACGTTCTCCCCTCCTGCGACCTTAATCACTCTACGGAAATGGCCAACTTACATGTTTCACCAGCAGCTGTAGCCAAGGTGAGAAGTACAGGTGTATGTTTATGTGTTTGTGTGTGCCTAAATGTACATGTACGGACATATATTTATATGTACATATGTGTATGGATATATATATATTTGTTCTAGGTGCATAGCCTCAATTAGCCATATATACAATGTGCATAAACATTTCAGTATTCATGAGCATATATGAGCAGATAATATGTATAATACATGTAAGGAGTGTCACAGGGTTACACAGTAACATCAAATGAAACTAGAATCTCAGACCACATATATACTGAGGCCCACGCTGTATACACACTGATACTAACAGGTAGCAGTATATGAAAGCAGCGTTGTCATAAGGGTGAGGCCTGCTGTTGTATTTTGGTTTGCTGAATATATATATATATATATATATATATATATATATATACACACACACACACACACACACATATACAAACACACCTTTAGCTTTGTGAATAAAGATATTGTCACAATTCACATTAAAAGGTTAATAGAAAGAAGTTTTGGGCAGTTGAAAATCAAAGCGTTACATTACAGGTAGTGAAGAAATATAATCTGGAATTCAACTAGCATAAGATCTGGAAACAAGAAACATGAGTATTAAATGACAACCTGAATGAGGATTAAATATCATTACAAATCTCTTGTGCGTGGTCTGGGTATGTGGTGTTAATATACACAAACATCTGTGTACTAAGGTCTGAAAACGAGCATTACAGCTTATGTCTGCCTTGGACACTGCCTACAGAAATTGTTCCACCTTAATTAATTTGCTGAGTATTGTCCTTGTGACTTTACCAGCAGTATTTGCACAAACCTCATGGCAGGCATACATGGACTATAGCTGTTAACGTTACTTATTTTGTTTCACTCTATTCTGTTTTACACTTACTGCCAACTGTTGGAACATGCATGTTAGTGTTTTTCATTGTGAAAAGCAAAAAAGCAAAATAATAATAATTCACCCGGTTGTTATTAATTCTAATTTTAGGATCTACATTTAATATCAAAGGTTCAAAAATATTTATTTCTCTCAAGATTGATATTGTATTTCTAGGCTTCGTATTGTAAAGTATAAAGCACCTTAGTGTCATCTTTAATGGAAAGTTCCCAGCTACGCTTTTCCTCTTGTTTTAAGTTTGCCATATTGTAAAAATCTAGTTGGTCAATTTGGTTTGTTTCAAAATCTGCTCATATCTGATTGCTCAGAGTGAAAAATTAAGTTGCTTTGTGATCTGTACACACTTTATTTTTAGGAACTAAAGGGAAATAATGTGACATTTTGCCTACTCCCAGTCTGCTGGTGGTCCGTCCCCTGGCTGTCAGCAGTCGCGGCGGCTGCGGGCACCGCCGCGACTCTTACCTTACTCTTGCAGGCGTCTCGGCCGTCGCTATGGGGACCGGGACGTCACTTCCGGAAACCAAGGCAACGGTCGGACGCCAGCAGAAGTAGCGCTGCGTCCCGGCAGCTGGGGACAGCCGGGTGCATGCGCAGGAGCACTCACAAGCCTGTGGGCTAATTAGTTGTGGCTATCAGAACCTGCTCATGTGATATCAGAGTTAAGCTCTGATTGGCTGTTACTGGTATTTAAGACAGTGAGGTCTGCAGCCTCACTGCCGGTTATAGCGTCCTGTCCTCAGTTCTGCTGCCTGCTTGTTCTCTCTCTGCTTGGTGATTATTACCTTTGATTGACTTCCCGTGTATGACCTTTGCTTGTTTCTGGACCACTGAACCTACGCTTCTGAACCTGACCATTTGCCTGAAAACCGGATTCTGCTTCTGCTAGTGCTCCTGACCTTTCGCTTGTCCCTGGATTTCAAACCTGTGCTTGTGACCTCTGACCTTGGTTTTCCTGCCTGCTACTATCCGCCAATCACTCCACTCCTGGGTTCTCCTTAAGTCAGTATACGTTACTCGACCCTCTGTCGGCCCGCGGCCAAGTCTGTCCCCACCACTAGGGGCTCCAGCGAACACCGGGCCTTCAGAGTAGACCCCGAGTTTCATTGTACTGGCTTGGGAGTTCCTAACACTGGCAGGCATATTTGTCACTGAGTGAGAAGACCTCATCTTTCATGAATGTACCACCTGTTGTAAGGATGAGGCATGTGGTTCTGCTTGACATCAAGCAAGAGTCCCAGCTAATGAGCTACCTTAGCAGTCAGTTCCTGCCTTAGAGCTGTAATGAGCTTCTCATTGCTAGAAACCATCACATAATATACAGAAGAATTACAGTGAGATACCTATTAAAGGTGGCCCTACTTGTCCTGCTTTTTGGGCAACTTGTCAATTTAGACCACATTGGCCCAGGATTGCTACATGTCAGGTGTTGGTCTCCACCAAATACCAAAGGGGGCTGAAAATGATTAAAAAAAATCCATCCAGATTTAAATTGCACCCAACCCAAAATGTAATTGGACGGTGACCGCTATAGCTATTTGTGTATTGTCATTAAACAGACATACTAATAGAGATCCAGGCATTTGGCCTGACTACTGAATGGTAGGATCTGTCCCAGTTTGTTTGCCCACATATGTGAGTACATTGGAAACACATCTATCTGTTCTGTGTTTTGATCTGGATTTTATTGTATTTGGCCAGCTTATGATTGCTATTTGAAGGGGCATTGTAGCAGACAAAATGGCTAAGGAGACATGTTTAAAAACTTTTAAAAACTGGGTCTGGTCCTGGATTATCAGGGAGGGCTGACTACTACGAATAGTGTGACATGAAGCAACCAATCAAAAACATCTTTATAACCAAACCATCTATTAACAATTCCTCTTGTCACAGGTGGATGGATTCCGGAGTCAGCTCAGTAAGGAGGTAAGGAGATGTTTAATGACATGTTAGTTTTATCGTTAGTGTTGTCAGTCACTAATCTCCCTCAGCTCTCTATCACATTGTCCTCTTTACTTCCTCCCCAGGCTGATGAGCTGATCTCAGTGGGATTTCCCCAGAAGATTGCTGAGCTAGACAAACTCATCAGTGTAAGTTGGGTCCATGCTGCAAAACTATTGGTGTAATTATTTAAGCAATAAGAAAAATATTATGGTGGGTTATTTTCTGGAATCTAC
Organism: Mixophyes fleayi; assembly: GCF_038048845.1. Lineage (NCBI taxonomy): Eukaryota > Metazoa > Chordata > Amphibia > Anura > Limnodynastidae > Mixophyes > Mixophyes fleayi. The sequence goes on along the minus strand of NC_134402.1, from coordinate 306,640,980 downwards.
CCTGGAGTTTTAGAAATCTACTTCATAAGGACCATACTACACTTACTAATTGTCAAATAATCGCAGAGCATTTCATTTTGGGCAAATGCACCTGTTTGCTGTCTTGTGAATACATAGGTGCACAGCCACTTTGGGCTTTTGGGAAGTGCCTCTGTGGAAATATTTGGAGCAATCAGTTTTTGAGATGTGAGTGTGAATGGTGGAAATCCTGTAATTACTTTGGGACCTCCACCCTAATGAGTTACACCTTTTTCATTTCCTTATAGAATGCTGCTTGATGAAGTATCATTTATGTCCTAAATAAGTCATTAGAGTAAAGAAATAACATGGCCGTTTTGATTTTTGTGTGTCACATTTGAACATTTAAAATCACTCTGGCACTAAATCTAGAGACAACCTAAAAAGAATATATTAATATACTCTTTATTTGTACCAGAAAATAAAATTAAAAATATTATTTTTTTATGAAAAAATAATGATCTTTCAAAAGTGAATACAGAAATGCCAGTATTTCCTCAAATGAATTATTGGCATCATAGTACCTGGATTGGAAAAATTTATTTTTCTGATATTTAGGGTGGATGACCATATAGGGAATATTTATTGAGGCGCATTTCTCAGTAACTTGGATGATGCAAAAGGTATTCAATTAAAAGTATTGGACGAAGCATGATCACCACCTCCTCCGAGTGTCAAAATGGAGACATAATACAGGAATGAAAGAAGGTCAGCATCGCCTAAGTAACCAGGAATCTCATTCCAAAACACACAATCTCCATGTGAAGCTCATTTAAACGTCTCTTCCAGAAACACATTACAGTGCAAATGAGCCTTAGAGGTGCAAGGAAAAATGACCAGAGATACCTACCGTAATTTCAGGCAATATGCGCAGCGCGATGTCCGTGCGCCACATCGGCGGCAATGAGTCTCCTCCTTAGTGTCTACATCTGTAAATGCTGCTATATATAGATGCAAATCATAACTAGATTCCCTGTTGTCTACAGTGACCTCACACAGCCCGTACTGTCTGCAGTCCCAGGTCAACCCCAAATATAGGCGCATCATTTTATTGTGGGGAGTGATATAGCAATCTGTCAATGCTTTTATTTATTTTATGGGATTTTTCTACTGTAATTCTTATATTGTTTTCTTCACTTAGTCTACAGAGCTGAATGTTACTGATTTGACAACACTGCGAGCTGAGCTGGATATACCAATACCAGACCCTGAGAAAGAGAAAGAGAAAGAGAAAGCGGTGAGAAACTAACAGTGACAGATCAATCCAACACTCCCATTAAATAAAACCAGCATAACTGTTAGTTCCAGTATTATAGGTTCTGCTCCAGCTAGTTGTTTTTGGCCACAGGATGATATCCTGATGACAGCCTAGAAGTAGGGATTACGTAGCTAATACTTACTAAAGCTGAAACGGTGAAAGTACTTTAAAAATCCAGTCATGGCAGAGTGAGGACTGTTCCTGAACTCCAACTTGACCACAGAAACTAGTCTTTCATAGTGAAAGAGGCCGAAAGAGACATATAGGGGCATATTCAATTGACGGCGGGATCGCCAAAAATCCTGCGCTCAAAAAATATTACCGTTAATACGGTAATATCTCGCTGGATTTCAGCTGGCAGCTCCCTGAGATCCAGTGAGTAAATTACCGTATTAACGGTTTTCTCGCGCAGGATTACCGTAATAACGGTAATATTTTTTGAGCGCGGAACTTTCGGCGATCCCGCCGTCAATTGAATATGGCCCATAGTGCTGGAAATAATTGATGTATTTTAAAGGATATGTCTGCTCAGGGTCATTATTACTAATAACTGGTCCTAGTGTTCCATGTACATCATCTGCTGGAATGTTACGGCCCACCTGCTCCTCCACTTAAGTCTTCACTCATCTCAACCTGAGACCAGGCAGACCAGACAGGACTGTAATGAAGAGAATGGTGGCAGCTGTTTTGATAAGTGCCCATGGTCATGTATTCAGGTGTTGTTATTCTCTGCAAATGCTGGAGAATGTAATAGAGCTGCAGGTGATGTACTGGTAACTACGGATAGTCATCATCCTAAACTAAATCTGTCAAGAATGCTATTTGTCCCATTGCTGATAGCATCTGCTACTCTGTCTGACATCAGTCTACTGTAGTGTAGCTGTTGGAGTGGCAGGATTTGAAGTCTCCCATTTTACCAAAATACTCTGCTGCTTGGTGTTTAACACACATTTGGCATAGCCAGTGATGTCACAGCCAGTTTGAATAGTAAAAGTGACATTTTTTGTAACAGTCCACCTACTGTATGCCGTCTCTCATCCCTTCCATGTGCCAAATAGGGTTGGATTTATTTTATTGTTCTTTATATGTTCTCTCCATGTTTGCGTGGGTTTCCTCCGGGTGCTCCAGTTTCCTCCCACAATCCAAAAGCATACTGTGTGTGTATATGTTAGGGAATTTAGACTGTAAGCTCTATTTGGGTAGGGACTGATGCGAGTGAGTTCTCTGTACAGCGCTACAGAATTAGTGGCGTTATATAAATAGCTGCTGCTGATGATGATACAGGAGGACTTGGCCCATCTTTGCTGCATTTGGGGGGGGGGGGGGGGATCCTATCAAACGGAACAGCTGGTACCTAACAATATTCAACATTTGCACATGAAAGAAGAAAAAATTGAGTAGGGTTAGTAGATCCAATTGCTGAATTGCGTTTATTGAGCTCTGTGTGTCAGTAAGAGGGGGTGATCTGTAGGACATATATTTTACTGGAAAATGTTCCGTTTTAACAATTGGAATTAATTGTAAGCCATAAAGTTAATTTTATGTCTTACACACTTTATTGTAGTAGCTCAAACTTAGAGGAAGGATATATTACTATTCTGTTTAATCCACATTCACTGTTCATCTTGAGAAAACACCATATTCTCCTATCATCTCATGATTGTAAAAGTCCAAAGTTAAATAAGAGATAAGAAGGGCATCCGTAGTGTGGAGTGTTGCAAAAATTAGAATAGTAAGCTTGCCACCACAACAGAATTATTGGCTGATTTACAGATTACTCACAGTTTCGACAATGAGACCAGAAAACACAAAGAGGTAAACTGTAGAAGCTGCGGGTTTCAAAAAGTGGAGATGTTGCCTATAGCAACCAGTCAGATTCTAGCTGTCATTTTGTAGAATGTACTAAATAAATGATAACTAGAATCTGATGGTTGCTATAGGCAACATCTCCACTTTTTCAAACCTGCTGCTTGATAAATTTACCCCAAAGCTTTAAAAGAAAATTCCCAGCAAACATTGTTAACAGTCTGCATCAATAATAACCAGAGCATTTTTTCTATGCAGATACATTTACAAACACTGCAATAACTTTGTTGATATACTGCACAGCCAATCAGTGAGGTGGAGCACACAAGTCCTGTGCCACATGCATGGCAGGTTAATACTCTGCCTTCACTGGACCCCATCTGACTACGACACATGTCTGATAGTAATCTTCTCAAAATTGATAGGATCATTATTGGGCATGGTAAATGTTGTTATAAAGTAGCCACATATGACTGTTATTGGCCACCTTGTGACTGCACTAACAATCATGTTCAACCCAAACGCCAAATGACCAGATCTCATACCATTTGACCACCTATGTGTGTCAGGATTGGCCTATGTGTGTCCAGATTAAGAGCTGTGGAATGAAGGAGAATAAATACTTCAACACACTGTATTAAAAGTTAGGGTAAGTCTGCACAGTTCGTGTATGATAATATATTATTTTGAGTTTAATTGTTCCTTTAAAAGAAATCGATAGACATCCTTACTAAGTAAATATTTTTTTTTATCATCTAGAAGAAAGAAAAAGATGAAAAAAAGAAAGATGAAGAAGAGGAGAAGGGTAAAGAGTTTAAACTTTGTTTATGTTCTTACCTCCAGCCCTATGGGTAAAATATGTCTAGTAACACTGGACTTCGCTACTGTACAATTTTTCTGACTTTCAGGAGTTTATATTTCAGGAGCCATTTAACATAGAAGATGTGTTTTTATTTAAAGTATTACAAAGTAAAAGAATGATAGTTCTCCTTCCAAGTTTTTTTGGAACACAAAGTTTTTTTTTTACTACACAGGTACTATTATTATTGTTATGTCCTCTCAATAGCAAAAATACCTACAAGTAATGAAGAATTCAAAATGTTGCTAATACCAAAGTCATTATGTAGGCAATATGTTTACACTATTATTACTGATAATAATTAATAATGGCATTTCACTTGCTTTGTTGTGTGATGCCCTGAGGTATTAGTTTTCCTACTGTTATAAAATTATAAAAAAAAACTTTTTTTAATGCACCAGTAGACGATACACACCAATGGCAAAATAGTAGCTTTTGTATTAGTTGAAATGCTTCATTTTGGGAGCCAACTAATATTATTATTATTATTATTATTATTATCGTTTATTTGTAGGGCCCTACAAGGTTTCCGCAGCGTCGCACACAGTATAAACAGTAGAATATACAGTAGACTATACAAGGTAGAACAGTACAGAACAATAAACACACAGTACCAGTACTTCAGAAACTCCGGGAGGGCAGATACAGTAGAGACAGAGCAGAAGAACAGGTATGGAGACTGGAGGGAAGAGGGCCCTGCTCATTCGAGCTTACATCCTAAGGGAGGGTAAACAAAGTCAGGCACAAAAGGGGGCCCTTGAATCAAAGGGAGAGAGAAGAGGGGTCAAGGGAGGATGAGCAGAAGAGATGAGAGGTTAAATGGATGGTTGGTAGGCCTTAAAGAACATGTGAGTTTTAAGTGCCCGTTTGAAGGAGCACAGATTGGGAGAGAGACAGAACTAATATTCCAATTCTGTTGACCTGGGTGCATCATAAGTCCGAATTCAAGAAAAATAAATGTTTAATATTACAAATTTACAGAAACAACCAAGTGGGCTTAATTCCAGGGTGCCAGGCCAGGGATAACACACGTAGGGCTACAGACCTTATTCAGATTATTAATCGTAGATATACTCTGGCGATAATGCTTTCCCTAGATGTCGAAAAGGCGTTTGATCGGATATTGTGGCACTGCATGTTTCAAACCCTGCCGGCCTATGACATCTTGGCAGAATTTCTGTCGGGTATCGCCAGCCTGTATGCGCCCCCTGCAGCCAGGGTTCTAATTGACTGTTCCCTCTCCTACTCTTTCTTCCTTTCTAATGGGACTAGACAGGGCTGCCCTCTGTCCCCCTGGTATTTGCCCTGGTAATTGAACCTTTTGCCGCTATGGCTGCACAGACTGGCCCTGTGTGGGGGTGGGGCCCCGAGAGTTCAAAATATCCCTATTTGCTGATGATGTCCTCCTCTCCCTCACTCACCCTCAGACCTCCCTTCCACCACTCTATCAGCTTATGGATACGTATGGGGCTCTATCTGGCTATAAAATATTTTTTTCAAAATCTGAGGCCTTGCTGTTACATGTCCCCCCCTTGCTGAAGGCCACTATCCAAGCATCATTTGCTTCAAAGTGGCAAAAACACTGGATTAAATACCTCAGGGTCTACATCACTTTTCACTATGACATCTCTACCCAGACAATTTTCCTCAACTCCTTACTAGAATCAAACATGACCACCTCATCTGGAAGGGATATATCATTTCGTGGCTGGAGAGTATTATTTCTATAAAGATGAACCTGATCCCCAAACTTCTATACTTGTTCTAAACTCTCCCCTTTAAGGTCGCAATCCTCCTTTCTTAAATTTATATGGAAAGGTAAGACTCCCCGAATCTCTCTAGCATTTCTTAGGAAACCTAGGATCCGAGGGGGGCTGGGATTCCCCGATGTCAAGCTTTATTATTATGCATCTCACCTGCGCCGCTGGCGGCAACTTATGCCCCCTGCCACACCATAGCTTGGGTAGATCTGGAAACGCATTTTGTTGGGGTCCATACTTTGACATCAGTTTGGGTCCTTCTCTCGCCCCCCTTTGGCTACCTTCCTCTCCTCTTTAAAATTTTGCCTGTCTGGGACTTTTGCAGGTCCTGATTTAGTTTGACATCCCCTATATCCCCCCTGGTGCCTCTCGGGAACAACCCAAATTTCTCTCCTGGCCTCTCTACCCCTTCCTTCACAAAATGGATTCAGGCTGGGATAAAGGGGGCCCATGATCTGACTGCCGGCACTGCCTGGGCCTCTCTCTCTGAAATCCAACACAAATCTACCCATTTTCAGTAGTAGAGACTATAAATTATTGCATATAAAGTAGAGATGTTCACTGACCCCCGTGTTTTGGTTTTGGTCTTGGATCTGGATTAACTTCGGGTTTTGGTTTTGATTTTGCCAAAACTGCCCTTGCGTGTTTTGGTTTTGGATCCCTATTTTATTCTAATTTTTTTTTGCTAAAATCACGTAATTTTGCTTTTTTTCCCCTACATTATTATTAACCTCAGTAACACTAATTTCAAATCATTTGCAGTCAATTTTGACCATCTAACAGGTCACAATATTATTTTCATACACTTTCAAACAAAGACCGCAGCGACCTGGTTGGATGCTAAACGACAGAGCAATGGCTCAAACACACGGCAGTTCATAGCACATCTAGGAAACATTTCCACACAGCAGTGGCAGAAAAGAAAAGTGGTGCAAGATGGAATTGTCCTTGGATCATGAAATCAGTTATGGTTCATTTGATCGCTTTACCCGTTCCTTGGATAAATGTGGTAATACTACAGGTAATACATGCATGCATGCTTTTATCAGACCCTGACCAATCCAAGGTGCCAGACAATGCACTAAAAAGAGCCATTGTAATTCACAGCAAACAGCAAGTTCATCCCTGAGCCCAGAATGAGCCCCAATTCCCCAAAAATTATAATATAGTTAGGTACCTTTGACGTAAAGTGCAGATTACAAACACTTTGTGCAATACTGATGAAACAGCAGCAAAGTGAAAGGTAATACATATACACGTCTATTAAGACATCCATGCTTACATTACTGTGGCTTTACAAACGCTACAAATGGCTAGACAACTGTTGTCAGGATTTGGGTAAAAATATTTCCACATATAAGAGGTGGATTTTCTGGTCTTATGCCCAGGCATGACAATGGCCTTCTTCTTATCATGTGCAAGAACTGCTTCCACTGGTGCAGGACTTACACAAACAACATTATCCTCATTAACATCCTCATTAGCGCCCTCGTAGCTACACAAATATCCCCCTCATTCTGTTGCAATTCCAAAGTGGCATCCTCAATTTGTGTATCACCGGCTACACTTGTTCTGTTTATGCAAACATCTGCAGAAATGCTGAAAGGGGCCTTCTTTATGGGTACACTATCAGAAAGGTCAGGATTACACATAGCACTCGTGGATAGACTCTCCTCAGGAATTTGTGTTATTTCTGAATCTGAACATACATTTTCCTCCAATGCCTTACTGTTTTCTTCCAGCTCAGCCTTTACACGTAAAAGTATTTGTACACCACTTTTGGAGTCCCAATGACAAGGTCTTGCTTGGTCATGACTGACCTTTCAAGAAGATGCCTCAGTGACAGTTGCAGAACTCGCATTCATAGAGAAAGGCGAAGGCCTCATTCTTTCCTTGCCACTGCATGTGTAGAATGGCATGATGGCAATTTTATTTTTTTCTGCAGATAACTTTGCCTGGATTACAGGTCTTTTTTTCTTGACTAAGGTCAAAAGGTGTTTTTTACATTTTTGTTTCCCTGACTTAAAAACACTATGCACTTTAACATAGGCTTTAGTAGATGCATAGAGGGATTACTATCATCATGTCTGGTGCCAGCAGCTGCTTTGTGCTCCTGGTCTTCTGTGTACTGCTGTGAATCCATTTTGATAACATAGTACAATGTGACTGCAGATTAAGAACAACACTGCCAGCCCTATTATTTGTATTTCAGCAATGACAATTAGCAATGGAGCCATGGACCTCTCCTCTCTTGTGTGTTACCTATATAACACCGTACAATTTGACTGCAGATTTAGAAGACCAAGACTTCCAGCACTATTATTTGTATTTCAGCAATGACAATTAGCAATGGAGCTCTCCTCTTCGTGTGTTACCCTATGTAACATAGTACAATGTGACTGCAGATTTAGAAGACCAAGACTGCCAGCCCTTTTATTTCTATTTCAACAATGTCAATTAGCAATGGAGCAATGGAGCTCTCCTCTTTGTGTATTATCTATATAACACAGTACAATGTGACTGCAGATTTAGAAGACCAAGCCTGCCAGACTATTATTTTTATTACAGACATCCCCAGCTGCTGCTGAAATATGCTGAATATGAGAGGAGAAATGACCACAAAAAAAACCAAAATAAAATATTATGCAGCCAAGAAAACCGCCTTAGCTCCGGCAGGCACAAACAAAGACTTCAAAGGTTCAGGAAGCAGCCAATGAGTATATAGAGGGGGAGGATCTTGAATATTATTGGTAAATTTGAAAGTGCCCAGTGCTCTAGCCAGCACACTCTATACCCCAGCATCTCCAGTGTCCCCAATGGATGAAAGAGAAAAGTTGTTGTGTATAGCTGTGTGAAAAACAAACAAACAGAGGTGCATAGTTTCAAGTAGACTTATTTGCATATCTCATGAAAATAGTTAACTACTATTGTTGCTACTGGGTATCAAAATTTCAAAATGTATTATCTGGCAACTCAACTTGCCCAGTGTGTTCCCTGCAGGTTTGGGCAATTATTGAAGCTACCACCTGCCAGCTAGCGGCAGACTGGAGATCATCACCAGCCCCGACCAAATTCTGATATGAGTACCGAAAGGAATACATGACATGCCTTGTTAGCTATTTGGCTTTTGGTAATGCCTGGGAACCTTGGGCTGCTTGCAACACAGTACACCTACCCCTGACTACTTAACAGTCCTCGTCCAGTTTCACCATTCATGTTCCTCCCCCTGGACATGACTGCTCCCCTTTCCCCTTCTTCTTGACCTCTCGCTCCCTTGCCTTTCTTCGTGTCACACTGTTCTGTTAGTAAAAAACCCCTGGTTGATGGGCTCTTCAACTTGCTCCAACCCTGAGTACCACTGTGTTTGTTATGCAATTAAATTATTTTCATGTCTTCACGGCATTTGTCTATGTTATTTTTATCTGCTGGACTGTTCAACCTTGAAGCAAATAAAACTTAAACAAAATAGTTAACAGTTGGAACTAGACACAATAATGTTTTGTTGTTTTTTTAAAGGCACAAGTAAACGCTTCATGACATCTCTCTCCTCACTGTAGGTCCCCCCTGTGGTCCCATTTCCTGCAATGAGAAAATCACAAGTTTGCAAAGAAAAATCAAGAGTGAAATCCAAGAACTAAAGGAAAATTTGAATATGGTGAGAAAGAGGGAACTGAAAGGAGTACAGAGGTAGTGAAGGTGTGGAATGGAAGCAGGCGCTGTGAACTGGTAGATGTGAGAATGTAGTAGCTAAAAATGAGAATTGGAAAGTAATGAGATAAGCACTTCTCCTACACTCTGTATTTTTTGCCCTTCTCAGGTTTCTCTTTGGCTGCAGCTTCAGATTCCACAGATTGAAGACGGGAATAACTTTGGAGTTGCTGTTCAGGTGAGTCATGTGACACTTGCGCATGATGCAACACTGCCGTTTATATTGACATATACTATGTTAGTCTCTTTCTGTTATCAGGAAAAAGTATTTGAAGTGATGACAAGCCTGAGGACCAAGTTAGATGCATCCAATACTGCGATATCAAAGTGAGTACTTTTCAGATAGCAGTAATTATTTCTTACAAAACGTAGTTGGTTTATATCACTTAGAGTTTCAAACATATTTGCACTTGTTTTTATTAGCTGTAATCATTATTCCATTTAGATATCTCTCTGATCGAGGAGATGCCGTGGCCAAAGCAGCAAAAGGTCCCCATGTGGTAAGAGTCCATGCTTAGCTTATCCATATCAGTGTTTTCCTCTGTTCCACACTTATGACAGACCCTCAAGTCGTCTCGAATTGGGGCGAATACTATTTCACAAGAAACATTTTCCAAATGATCACTGTAGAATCCGAGAATTTTTGGTGTTAACGGCTGAATAAAGTAACTGTTTATCATGAAAGAGAGCCCAAATCCTTTGTCATATCAAACCTGTTCTCTTTTACTTTTCTCAGGGTGATTATCGTGCTCTAGTTCATCAGCTGGATGAATCCCAATACTCTGAGCTGCGGATCACAGCTTTGGAAATAAGGAACTTCTATGTGAGTGCTGCAGGGGGAGTGTGTTTATCTGTCATTATGAAGCTATCTGTTGGCCTGGTGTAAAGCAGTCTGTTCTTGTGGCACATGAAAGTGACAGCTGATCAAATCCAACTAGTGTCCTAATCTGGCCTTATTATTCATGCAACATAATTGTAGATCACATTTCAAAGGGAATTGCATAGCTAGTAACCACATTGACACCGTTGCTTGTAACCATGTGAAAGACATTTGAAATGCTTTAAAAGTGGTCTTCAAATGAACTTTTACACATATGGTACAATTGTGCAAATCATAACATTATTAAACATTGTATCCCAAAAGAGCCTGGAACCTACTGCATATTTTAAATAGAGCCCCTTTTATTTGTTTAAATCACACCTGTCATCTACACATTAACAGATATCTCGACAAATATATATTATCGTTGTTTGTTATAGTCTCCTTTATATACACATTTGTACATGTCAGCATGAGCATAACCATCTTTTTATCAGGTACACTATAGTAATGAGGCTGAACATGAGGTACTGGAATATCATGTGTCATGACATCGACAAAGTGTAAGAACATTTAGTACAAACACCCACTTTACATAGGCTTGAGATTGGCTCTGAGTAATCACATGAGATTACACTGAAATTATAACAGCTATAAGAACAGCCTTCCACAACAGTCAAATTTTACTCTGCCAATGATAAAATAGAAGGGCGGTCATTGCAGAGTGCGAGGGACAGTTTTACAACTGGTTTTCTCAAAATATAGCATGTTTTAATAACTACATTTTTAAATGAAGATTTATTAGGCTTTACTGTTAATAGTACATTTTTTATTTCTGCATGTCAGGTACATTAAAGATCCTTTAGTAAAGGTACACACATTAGCTGTTAGAAGTTGACAGTTTTATTAAATAAATCAGTGCACATACTTGCAGTCTGCATCATCATTTTTAACCCAGTATTGGAAAAATAATGTTTCTCCTGCCTACCATTGGGGGACACTGCGAGACATTGGGGTATAGTAGGTGGGACTAGGAGTTTAGGCACTTACACTTGTTTAATTCACACTCCCCTACTATGCCCCTCCTCACCTGCAGATACCTTAGTATTTTTTCAGTGCCTAGAAGATAGGTCACTTTGGTATAGGCTCCTGCCTATACTTTAATTAGATATAGGTTTTCATGTTTTTATTTTACTTCTCTTTACAGGTGTAGTGCAGGGATCGAACTCAAGACCCAGAGGAGTGAAAAGCCTGTTGGCTTCCTTCACTCTGGGTCCCTGTAGAGAAGGGAGCAAAGGTTAATCCTCGGCCCCCAGGGGAGCGCAGAGGCACTGTTAGGCGAGGAGCCACGAGGCCTGGTGACAAGTTTACGGCATGACAGACCGCCTCCAGGGGAGTCTGGTGGGGGCACATCTTCTTTGCTTCCAGAGCCAGTGGTGGACATCCACCACGGATATTTGGGTGCGAGGATGTGTGTCCCGGGGCTATGTCATCGACTTTTCCACAGCGGAGGTTCTTCTCCACAGCCCTTCCTGTTGGCCCCTCAGGCGCAAGGCACTTCAGGAAGCCATCCAGAAGCTGCTGGAAGCCGGAGTCATTGTCCAGGTTTTTCAGCAGGAGAGGGGTCAGGTGTTTTATTTCAACCTCTTCCTGTTACCCAAGCCGGAAGGGGCCTTCCGTCCCATTTTAGACCTTCAGGCACTCAACAAGCAGGTCAGAATTCTCAAAATTCGGATAGAGTCCCTTCGTACTGTCATTGCAGGCATGGAACAGGGCAGGGAGAGTTCCTAGGGTCCATAGACATCATAGATGCCTACTTGCATGTACCAATCTATTTCGCTCGTGCTTTGTCAAGCTTGACAAAGCACGAGCGAAACGCGCGTTGGAATTAAGGCGGATATACACGCCGATACTATATTGTAATTCTTACCTACAGCCTAATCCTGTTAAAAGTTGTTTTCACAACTAAATCCTCTTTCTATAACAAGTTGTTTTTACAACTAAATCCTCTTCCTGCATACTATAGAAATGTGCCTCTGACAGAGATGATTAGAAGTGGCTATATAACGCTGTCAATGCAGGGATCTAGACACGTTTACGATTAAACCTAATTGACCACATTGGCTGCGTAGATAGTTCAATTTGTTTTAAACTAGTAATATAAATAGCCTCAGTACAAGATAAGATTCACAAGTGGCCTTTGAATTATTAACAAATATAAATGAGATCAGCATTTGCTATCATAGATGGTAATATCACAAAGGCTCGACTCTGCTTACTGGTATTTTAATGTAAAGCCAGGAATGATTGCATTAAAACAATACAGCTAACAGCCACCCACACGGGTTAGGAGTGGAATAATTGCCGGCGAGATAGATGATTAAAAGCATCCCGACACGCTGCTGTGTTATATTCTATATAGCCGGACTTTCTGTTTAGAGTATAAAGCACTCAAAATGAATGATCTAGTGTTATAAAATAGGACATTCATTTGAGATCTAGAAGTGCTTAATTATCTTACTGAGCGACTCCTAAACGGAACATTAATAAAGCAAACACCTGAGGCATACAGCTACACAGGGCAACAATATAATACCTTGGCATTGTCCTAATTAGAGAGACAGTGCCATAGATCATATGCTGTATACAGATTTATCTGCCACAAGTTGGAGATACTGAACGTTAATACAAGGCAGTTTGATATACAGCTGGACCCCGCTCTGTGCAGAACGTCCGAATGTAGGATTTTGTATGGTGGAATTGATAAACTGTTTGCTGATTTATAAAGTGAACACTTCACTAGAAGCAATACGAGATGATATTGCTTTAATATTATGTAACTACATAATATGATGCTGTAGCTGGTTACTTTGTATCATTATAGTATCAATCTATTTGGGATGGACACATGAGCATTGTAATGCAAGTTCTCAGTAATCTGTAGAATTCAGTACTATAAAACGAGGCACATTTATTTATCTAGCATTATTGAAGATACCTTTATCAAGCAGCCAATACTATGAGCATAGAGGACTACAGGTATTATCAGGGGAATACAGAGATATATATCTTGCAGTTTAGACAATATTTAATCATTGGTAATAACTACAGGAGAGTCCAGTTGTTGCATTACACTTTAATAAATATGGAATATAAATATTTTGAAAAACATTTGACAAGGCTGTATGGTGAAAATGACTTTTGTTTTTAATCACATTCTCATACTTTGTTTTCACTTTTCTACTATCTATTAATATTTCCCTTTTTGTTTGTTTTAATACATTTAATAAAATGATTTTTGTATAGTAAAATGTGAACTTAGAGTGCATCCTTCATGGGAGAGAGGTTTTTCTTTTCCTCTTTGTAATTAAGCAGCTTCCAAGCAGTCTCTCGCCCACTGGATCACTTCCACGATTAGGTTGGCTTATGTTCGGCCTGTCCCAGTAATAGCTGACTCTGCTAGGGATGTTGGCGCTTCTTGGGTGGCACGTCATGGTGCTTCGGCAGAGCAGTTGTGCAGGACGACTACGTGTTCGACTTTTCATACCTTTTCCAAAATTGTAAAGGTTGCAGGGCTGTGCATCCGCTGATGTGAGATTTGGGCGCAGAGTAATGCGCGCAGCCGTTCCAGAGTAATCCCTCCCTTAGAGGCAGCTTTGGTATGTCCCCAATTTCTCGTAGTGTCCCCCAATGACAGAAAAGAGAAAATAGGATTTTTATCACCGTAAAATCTGGCTCTCCGACTCCTTGGGGGACACTGCGTACCCTCTCTTTGCTCTGTAAATAGTTCTGTTCCGTTATGGTTATTAGGTTCTACTTTTGCCCTTTTCTCTTACACTTGGTTATACAAAACTGAGGTATCTGCAGGAGAGGAGGGGCATAGTAGGGGAGGAGTGTGTGGCTTAAACAAGTGTAAGTGCCTATGGTGTCCATGGTATTGCCTCTACAACTCTAGCATTTCTCTTTGGGCTTCCATGGTGTCACATAAAATAGGGTTTTTGTTTTTTTTACTTCAGTGAATCTGAAAATAAATTATTATTTTTATATAGAATTTGTACAGTTATAAACATGATTTTTTTTAAGGCACAGTTTATCTGCCAAATCCACGTTAGTCACATTTTTTGCTGCATGGTATGCACAAAGGAGGCATCCAACAGACAACGGGGTTTACGATATCATTTAAACCAGCTAGTTTCTGCCATTGTTTAGTAGTATAAGCTCATAATCACTGAGCCAGCCCACCACACCATTCAAGTATGTTGTTGATAAAGAAGTTATGACTTCGGTGCAGCAATTTCCCATGCTTATTCTGAATATAGTGGAGTTTTTATCAGTTTATATAGATACAGAAATACATCCAATTTTGTCTCATTATTTACTCCTAATACATGCAATCAACTCTCACATCTTATTACTTTTACAAAATACTAAAGCTCTAGAGCATGGTATGTGGGTCACATCTGGAGTGGTGAGAGTCACTTCGCTTTCATTGGTAAATCCGGTTAGTGGATGGCTGGAAACTGCATGTAGGTGACCCCATGTTATCTCCTGATGGTACTGCTTGCTATTTGCATGATCTAGTCCTTTACCCTCACTGATAAACAAATAAATCTCTATAAGGTAGTTCAATCTTTGCCAGTCATTCGACTATTAGGCTGGACATGTGGATCAGACTATGTGTGAGCACCAAGCACCTAATATCCAACATATTAAAGGAGATTTTCTCAGTTGACCATTGTTATGAAAACAAAATTAATCACAACAAACACTTCAAATGAGTACCTCCATCACTGACCACGCTATTTTCCTTTCTCAGGCCACGCTGTGTGATGTCATTATCAAGAATTACAGCAAGATTAAACGACCTCGTGGAGACACCAAGAGACTCATCTACTAAGCACACTTAACCTGTCAACTTTTCTCTTTGGCAATAGCTTTCTGCCATGCTTCTTGTGATATGTTTCAACAGGATGTATATTTGCATTTTCTTTACTGTAATGCTTGATTCCCAGCTAAGGAGGCACTTGAAGTAAAATAAACATGTTAATGCTCTTGAAACTAAGGAATTGTGACATTTGCTAAAGGGATCAATGGGCCATAATAATTTTACATAACATATATAGTAGAATAGCTGTATATGTTATTACACAAACAGGCTGTATGCACAAAAATATATACATACAGCTATGAGACACAGTAAGAAAGTCCAGCAGTCAAGCCCCTAGCCAATTATAGGACTTCCAGAGTTCATTTGTTGCCATTTGCTGCTGCAGCTAGCCGTGCTATTTCAACATTCAACTCTTCATTGGTCCAGTCAGCTCTGATATCATCAAGGTGAGTGTCAAAGTCAATCAGTTGTTGATATGCTTTAGCTTGAATTAGTTGTCTTGTAATTCGTTGGGTCTCTTCCCAGTGACCCCACATTACCCTGTGAAAAAAAACAGCAATAAGCAATGTTCTAGATTCTATGTACATATTCCATACAAAACAATGATTTTCCTTACTAAAAAGAGTTGGCCTGTTTGACATAATGATACGTTACATTTAAATGCTCAGTCTAAAATGTATCTAAATTGTTGCTAGGTTTGTAGGTGTACATATGCGATTATTCATTATAATTACATTATACAACCCATTTGGTTCAAAAATGCATACTAATTTTCCACTTTTTCATACCATTAAAATGATCCCTTCCCTGTTTTATGTGGAAGTCCCTAATACCAGTGGCATCTTATGTAACAGAAATAACGTCACCCTATAGGTTAAAAAAAGATGGCCACTGCTATAGAAGCTTTAGGGAAGGAAAGAGAATCCATTTCAAAACGTTTTATTTTTAAAGCTGGGAATGACAAATCTAGTTTAAAGGAAAATGTTGGAGGAGTGATGCATATATCACAAAGGATATTCTTACAAGGTTTTGTCTTTGGGAACCCACTGCTTGCTGCTGTTCTGATGTAAAACTGTGAGAGGAGGGACCCCAGGACTGGGCGACAGACGCTCATTATTCATCTGATTAGAAACAAAAACAGAGACAGGCTGAGGAAAAAACAAACAAAATGATGGCTGACATGAAAGATGCTCAATTATCTCACCAGTATTAACACTGCATCTTCCTGGTATTCAGCTATCAATGACGCTGATCTAAGAGCAGCACTACTGATGCTGAAATGGCAAGAGAAAAAAAATGAATGTATAACATAGGAGGCACAGAGCAGACGCTATGAATGTGTGTGTAATTTTATATATCTATATATATATATATATATATATATATATATATATATATATATATATATTTATTTATTTATTTAATGTGTGTGTGTTTTGCCACCATGGGATGCGTTATTAGCACACTAAGTGCAGCATTTTCAACGACCTATCTAGAATAAGCATTTTAAATTGAGACTTGTGTGAGGCTTTCCTCAACAGTGGGGTAAAATGTAATGATATGAATATATTACTTTAGGGCTACACTTGCAATGGTGCCTTGTGATCATAATTCATTTCACCAAATGCAACTCTTAGAGAACCATTTACTAAAATAAAATGCAAGTGATTTTACATGAACAAGCTACCTGAAATTGCAAACTGAAACACAGCAAAAAATAGATCTATAAAGCAATTAAGTTTAGAAGAGATACTGTTTTATTATTTAAACATTGTAGGGTGTGACAGATGTGATGATAAGCCAGCTATGTGGTGAGACAGTGTTATGGTTTATGAGAGCTTTTCACCTGGTATCTCTAAGGCCAGAGTTCACTTGGTAAAAGCCAGCAATAACCAGTCCTTGAAGAACACTCCATGAGTCTATCTGCGGGACAGCCAGAGGGAGAGATGAGAGTGAAAGGATTGACAGATAAAGTGGAGTAGAGAGAAGAAAACAATAATGAAATGGAGAAAAATAAACACACATAAGCAATTACAAACAAACATTCATAAAGACAGTAAAAAGGAAATGACAGACAACGGTGACTTGTTAAGAAGAGCTGTAGGTTATAGAGAACCTAAGAAACAAAATCTATTAGACTATGTGGTACCTGTGTGAGAGCCACTTCTAGACTGAGTGCAAGTGGCAGGTGGAGGTGACCTATAGGGACACAATCACATAAAGTAATGCAGTCAGGTGTCCTGCGTCCCAGAAGAACTCCACTCACTGTACTTTGAGGATAGCGTGCTGCGTGTAAAATCATCTTTCCATACACACGTGTGCAGAGCTCAACTTCACACATTTTTCTGTAAAACATGATAAAACAATTAGCAACTTGTATGCTAAAGAAATTACTCTTTCATACATGACATACATCTACCCATACAAATAACCCAACCACTCCTCATAAGTACACATAAATCCACTCGGGGTACTATGCCACGATCATTATGGGCTGCTAAACAATTAGCTATGTAACAAATCCTATAGCCAGAGCAGTTTAATGCAAAGGAATTGTTCAGACAAGAATATTTTATGCAAATAAACTACCATCGAGTGAATGCAACTTAGGGTTTTTACATGTTTTGCATTTTTGTTTACAGGAATTCCTGTGCTGAAATAATTAGAGCTGTCATTACTTATATAAGTTTTATCTTGGAAAAAGCAGACATACTTAATATTATGCAAAAGGACAAAGCCTCTATTCTTGTGTCACTCTGGAACTAACAAGGAGATTAAATGTGTGGGCGGGGTGAGTGTCTGTCTCCCAGGTAATAGAAATGCTCAGTATAACTGGTGGATTCACATAGGGGATGACTTCTGTTAAAAATATAACTATGAGTGTCATTTATTTAAATTTGCGCTGGTGCTACCATATTAACATACCGAGCGATGTCCCTTTAGGCAGTGACCAGGTGCTATAGGTTATGTTGTTGGTGGTGAAGGTAACAGGAGCTCAACGTTGTACTGGGCGATAGGAATGAGCAGTGTTATCTACAGCTAGCACACGGCTGTTATACGGAGAGGACTTGTCTGCAGATAATACCAACAATGTGGCTCATAATGAGAATTAACAATAATAGCAACAGACCTGTCAGCTCAGCTCCACCCCAGAACTCGGCTTCACCGGCTAAATAACTCCGCCCACACAAAGCGCTGATTGGCGAACAGACACGGAAACTCACAAAGTGAGTTCTGATTGGCGGAGCGGCAGGTTATTTCCGCTTGTTTCCTTCATTAGGGAGAGATTGGCCAATGGGATGCTACATCCTGTTGGGTGTAGAGGTCGGCACCTCTCCGCTTTAGTCCGCCTCCTCTGGTGTAGTATAAGGTGTGCTGGCTCTGTGTAGTCACTATTATATGTACACTACATACAATCTTCTGAGCCCAACACAAATTAAACATAGGTATATGAGTACTGAACTCTTTAAAAAGATAAATAGTTCATCTTCATTATTATTTGATCGTTTTTATTATACTAAGCTGTGAATTGGGAGTCTGTAAGTTAGGGCAGATGGACAAATGTAGTTTAATTGAAAAAAAACAAAAAAAGGTCTATAGCTGCTGCAACAATCTGTGCTCTGACTTGGCTCGGGAATAACTACAATTTATACTCTTGTGGTAGCAGGGTAGCTACCAATAAACATTTTTTCAGTTCTCGCACAATAATGAATAAGGACTGACTTCTTTAGCGTGATTATCCTTTTAATTAGAAAGACCATATTAAAGTGGGTGCTCTTCCAAAGTAATTGAACACTCCTGACAAAAAGACCACAGTTGGAACACAGAGAAATAAACAAAAGACACTTCAGTTCACGATTACAAGTTATACAAATTAAATCATTTTTCCATAACCAGCATATCTTATTATTTGGCAAATTCACCTTTATTCCAGAAATTAGATGTTGGCTCAATATTTAAAATATACATAAAGAATGTGTAAAAAAAGAAATTGTGAATATTAAAAACAGAACCCTTCAGTGTTCAGTAGATATTCATTGATAATATAGGCAAATAATTGAGAGAGTGTTTTAATCTTATCTCAGAGACAGTCTGCATAATAATTGCAATGAGGATTGGTAAGATCTCTCATTAATCAATATCCTCCTTAGGCATGTCTAACTGTGGCTAATCAGTCCTAACAGTATATTGTATGCTTGTGGGGAGCAAGATGTGCCAAGCAACGTTCAATTTGTGTAATTTCAAGAGTGAATAGAGTTTTGTAGAATCTCTGGCGGAGTCCAGACAAGAGAAGGAGACGTTGAAGCAGTCTTGTTTGGGATCCAAAAAGGCAGCCTAAGATGATTTCACCATGAGCCAGGCTAGATAATTGAATTAAAATGTCTGTGAGGAAAGCAATCTGACCAGTGTTTGGGGCATTAGCAGAAGCTATTGTAACCCTGGTCGAACTTTGGGCACTGATAACGATAATATATCAACCTTGAGGGCCGGCTAAGGTGGTATCAACGACTATGGTAGTCTTGCTGTGTAGCAGTATGATTGTGCCTCTTTGTTTGCAGTTGGTTGAAGCATAAAAGGCTAGTGGGTACGTTTGTTTATTCAGCATAAGGTGGGAAATCTTATATCTGCATGGTGTCTTTTAAAGTGCTGAAGAGCTGTTGTGCATGTGGTGGGGGAAATAAGGCTGTTAGCATTAACGGATAAAATTTTCATGGTGGGCGAAAATATTTATAAATCAATGCAACTCCCAGGGAAGAAGAGTAAGGAAAATAAGGGATGACAGGCCTACTATGGAGGAGGCAAATCCAGACAGAAAGAATTTGATAGAACAAAGGTACCAGAATTGTGGGGAGTACCTTGAGGTCACGAGTGTAAAGGGGCAACATGAGGAAAGTAAATACCAGGAGGGCAGGAACTCACTCACTCACCACATTATAAAGAACATAAAAGGAGAACGAACTGCCAATTCTGTTAGTTACTCTCTCATCATAATTCAATATATAAAACAATATAATAACACAACTGAAAGTTTAAACAAAGTTGCTAAGATAAAAGGTCCTGAGAAACAGTGAAATACTTGAATAGAATGTAAAAGTTAAATCTGTGGGTCATTCAAAATACAAAAAATACTTAAACGCAATATATATTTAAATGGAACCTGAGAGCCCTATTTAGAGTAGTAAAACTCAGAAAGAATCCTCAAAGTACTCGGTGCTTTGGAGACTTAAGAAGTCGATTGGATAGTTTGAAAGATTAGATTCAGGCCTTTGACCATTTCGATAGATGTGGTCTTTTCTTGGTTTAGTAATTGATGGGGTCGCAGAGGCTGGTATCTCTATAAAGCTCATCTTTTGAAGAATGGTCATTATTATTATTATTATTATTATCATTTATTTGTTAGGCGCCACAAGGTTTCCGCAGCGCCGCACATAGTACAAACAGTAGACTATACAGGATATAACAGTACAGAACAATAAACAAAAGTACCAATACTTCAGAAACTCCAGGCAGGCAGATGCAATAGACACGGAGCAGAAGAACGGGTAAGGAGACAGGAGGGAAGAGGGCCCTGCTCAAGCGAGCTTACATCCTAAGGGAGGGTTAAACAGACCAGGCACAAGAGGAGCCAGTTGAGGGAATGGGAGAGAGGGGAGAATGAGTGGAGGAGATGGGGGTTAAGTGGATGGTTGGTAGGCTTTGAGAAAGAGGTGAGTTTTGAGTGCACGTTTGAAGAAGCACAGAGTAGGAGAGAGGCGGATGGAGCGAGGGAGGTCATTCCAGTGAAGGGGGGCTGCACGGGAAAAGTCCTGGATTCTGGAATGGGAAGAGGTGATCAGAGTGGAGGAGAGGCGGCGGTCATTGGCCGAGCGCAGGGAGCGGGTGGGAGTGTGAATGGAGAGGAGGTTAGAGATATAAGGGGCAGTAGAGTGGGAGAGAGCCTTGTAAGTGGTGGTGAGGAGTTTGAAAAGAATTCTGTAGGGGAAGGGGAGCCAGTGTAGGGCAAGGCAGAGAGGGGAGGCAGAGGAGGAGCAGCGTGAGAGGTAGATGAGTCTTGCGGCCGCATTGAGTCATGCCTTGATCCAGGGTTTTCACAGAGAAGGATTTGCCAACATATGTAAATGAGAGTTAGAGTGGGAAGTCCCATCTGTAATGGATGTCGTGGAATCAAAGGACTCAGGTGACTTCTACAAGATCCCTCCTCTTTTTTAGTGTCGTAGGTGAGAGGTCTTTAAAATTAAGGGGGGTCATTTCAGAGAGGGAGATATACTTGTGTGATCTCAATGATGTTCAGACTATCTCTTTCATTCTATAGTAGTTGAAGTGTACTACTATATCACGTGGATGTTGATTAGGTTGGGGTTTTGATTTTAGAGCACGGAGAGCGCGGTCTTGAAGCAGGTCATCCGTAGTTTAGTTTGGGACTAACAATTTGAATAATCTTTTTAAAAATTGGGAGATCATCTGACGTAACTGTCTCTGGGACATTATTAATACAGATATTATTTCTCCTCTTTTCTTGATCTTCTATTTGGTCTTTGAGAGTATCAAGTTTAGACTTAATATTTGTGATCTCATTATCTGTGATTTCTTGCTAGCTGCATATCTCGTCCATTTTATTTTCCAGAGCATCTGTGTGGGATCCAAGCACAGAGATCTTGGTTTTCAGTTCTGCTAATAAAGCACGAATGTCTGACTGAATTACAGATTTTACTTGTTTCGTGATTTCTGCCATGGTCGGTTAAATGAGTCCGAGTTGAAGTCATGTTCTCCGGAGAGGCTGTGACATGGTGATTTCTCATTGTTATTATAAATACTTGGGGCTAGATTTACTAAGCTGCGGGTTTGAAAAAGTGGGGATGTTGCCTATAGCAACCAATCAGATTCTAGCTATCATTTTGTAGAAGGTACTAAATAAATGAAAGCTAGAATCTGATTGGTTGCTATAGGCAACATCCCCTCTTTTTCAAACCCGCGGCTTAGTAAATCTAGCCCTTGGTGTCTGTGGCCGAGACATTTTTTTCCTTTTAGACATATTGGAAAAAAAAATAATAGTATCCTGTTCCTCCTGTGTGAAAATAGACTTCAAAGGTTTTGTAAGGCAGCTCTTTTCCAAAGGGAGAATTAAGCACAGTAGGTTTGGTACTGTTTAAGCTTCTTAAATTCTGAAAGGCTTTATACTGACCTCTGATGATGGTAGATGTTATTACAACTTTAGTATAGAGTGAAAAGTTCAGAACACCTGCATGAGTTAAAGCAGTGCAACCCAGTGGGGGTTCATAGATAGTGCCAGTGCTTCAAGTAGCATTATTGAGTAGGTGATATTCCCAAAGAACGACTATTTTCAATGTGCTGGGAGTAAGTAATATATGGTGGAGGTAATCAGGCGTTTGTGCTTACCCTGGACTAATGATGGTTAGCAAGATTGGAGGGGAGTGCAAATCGGTATGTGCTTGCATGTTGTGTTCAAGTGCACATATAACTGTCCAGCTAGTCAATCCCAATTCTGGGTCTTATAGGCTGCAGGAGTCACAAACAGGACTGTACAGTCGGGGAGTAAGTGGAGCGCGACATAGTGTGGTTGTGGTCTTCAGGCTTAATTAACCAGTGGGAAGTAGTCTGTATATTTGAGGTGCTTATTGGTTGAAAGACCTGATGTAGGAGGCGTTGCAGTGTCAGCAGAGAGTATGTTATTCTTCTTCTGCAGGAATCTAACCCATGCTCCTAGTGGTGGCGGGGGACTTTGTGGGTCCAGTGGATCCAAAGATGGTGGTTTAGAGATCAAAGGTCCATTCCCGTGTTTCTAGATGTCGAGGTGAATAAGACGGTGGGCTGTGAGTGCAGGATTCCTGTCACAAATAGGCCCACAAAATTTCCTCCTTCCTCAGTGGCTGCCAAGCTCACTCACGCTCATTTTTATCCAGTTTTAGTTTGAACCAGCCCACACTTCCTTTAATATTTTTAATTTATCATTGTAGCTTCTCAAAATCATTTGAATAGTTCATTCATTTTACTGGGGTTTCTAAACCCTTGTAACCTCTTTGAAATAAATGGGAAAAACTCCATGCCGCATGTAGCTGGACACATTCGCAAACGCATGAAAACGTGTCCAGCACATGTATACCACATGTTAATTGCTTATTAAACATATGCACAGTATTTATATGTGGTTTACATTTGTGTTATTTACACAAACACTATACCAGAGGGTAACTGGCCTTTGCTCTGTGTAAAAGTCTAAAGGTCATATCAAAGTCCAAGCTTCTACCCCTTTATTACCACCCCTTTCAATTACATTAAACATTTTCATTTGTTTCTAAGAAAAAACTTCTTAATTTAGCCTTATTTATCGCTTAAATAAGTTATTAGAAGGGGACATTGGGACCTTTTTTATATTATGGTTTTCTTTTGTGAGAGTTAAGCTTTTCATTACATTGCTTGGAGTGCACATAGAAATAAGCTTCTCTCAGAAGCCGAGATCACATCTCATCCTATACTATGTTTTTTAATTATGTTTTTTAACTTGGTTAAAACATACAGTACAATAAAAAAATATTCATTAATTTGGTCAAAACATACAGGGCCTGATTCATGTTGGAATGCAACTTACACTTCGAGAAATATAATACCTAACTCGCACATTTGTAAGTACAAGCAGAAGAAACGTTTCCATTTGAATATGGGTATAAGTATGCTCTGGCTATATGTTATACGGTTAAAAAACACGTACCAAAGAGATGCCCAGAGCTTTAATTGGACAAATGTGCGTGCACTCAACCCCGGCATACCCTTACTGTACATTGCCTATATGCGTCCTCCCCTTCTCTATCCCATTCCGCCCTTAAAGTCATAGGCAATTAGAAGTATAATTTGCATTTGGACATTATTATTATTATGTATTTATAAGGCGCCACAGATTCTGTAGCGCCGGATACAGAAGCAAGTAACAAACAGATGAGGCAATACATATAACTAGCACAGATGAGTAATGCTCACATAGAGTGCAGCAAAAGACATGACAAGACAAACGTGGGAGTCAGACAGTAGACAGACGTGGGACAATAGGTAGAGAGGACCCTGCTTGCAAGAGCTTACACTCTTAGAAGGAGGGGTGACATGAATTGCATTCAATTGCGGTCATTGGCATAATGTCCATTTCTGATCATGCGCAGAACAATTTCATGCAAGATACGGAATGCAACGGGGCTTACATCCGAAGATAAATCAGGCCCAGTGTCTAAAATTCAAGATGTAGAGTGTACCAAGCATTATTGTTAGTGCATGAAATAATCTATATTAAGGGGAAGATTCAATTCAGCGTGAGATGTCGTCTATTACTTGAAGGAATTAAGGAATTTCCGCTCATTTTTCTGTGCACCTTTACAGGATGGGATGGAAAATGAGTAGAGATTTCCCCTAATGGGGAGATTCAATTTGAAACGAGGTGCCGCCATGGAAAAGACCACAGACACATCGTCTATGTGTTCTGGCTGAAATCGCAACTCATTTCCCTCATGTCACATGGAGGTAGGCAGAAAAATGAGCAGAGATTCCTTACTTTAATAGTCAGCAATATGCACATCCGAACATTGAGACGCTCTTCGGCGGGTCCTCACACTGAATTGAATCTGCCCATTAGAATAGCAAAAGATCACTTTGTCATGCTGCTTTCCTTTTCTAAATACAGATTTATTTCAGTTTCACCCACTTTTGTATGTGCACTTACTTATAGAAGTTCACACTCCAGTTTAAGGGTTTTGGTTATTTATTTCTGTTGTCACTTCTCCTTTTTTTCCCCCAAGTTGGCTCGCTCCTTTAATTCCTTTCACCTGCGACAGCTTAGGTCCCCATGATCTCAGTAACCACAGTTCAGGATTGTTTTGCTATCCAGGGGAGCTCCAGTCAGCTAAACAGGTGCGTCAATGTGAGAAAACTCTTCTGATGGGGACTCACCAGCTGTCATCAGTTCTCAATGGTTGGCAGTAATGTGTTGGTGGGTCATTTTTTTATAGAGATTTTTTTTACTTGGGCCACTGATCTTTCTAAATGTACGGATATGTGTCTAACATTATTCCATAAGCCTAATAGGGCATCCCAAAACTTGATTGCCTGGGTGAAAACAAGTGTGGAATTAAGACAGTGGTTAGCCATAAAGTAGCTCACTTCCCTCCCACCCACTTTTCTGGTTACCCGTGATCTTGAGAAACCTTGTGAATGTTTGTGCTGTTCATGCTATTTCTTGTGGTACTTGCAACTGGATTAAGTTTACTTCACGTTCGATTATGACCAGGAAAAAATCTGTGCGGAGTTTGTATGTACTCTACATATCTGCCCAGGTTTCCTCTGGGTGCTCGAGATTTCTGCAACACTCCAAAGACATACTGATTGGTTAATTGGCTTCTGAAAAAAATTAACCCTAGTGTGTCCATGTGGTAGGGAATATAGAAGCTCCACTGGGACAGGGTCTGATATGAATAATTACATATTATATGTTGAAAAAAGTTCATCGGTCCTTGAGTACAGATGACATCAGGAGGGCTGGCTGGAGGTAAATGCTATCTTTAAAGTAAAAGCACACTTGACACCCTTGAGATAGGCTTCCTTCGGTGGTACACAAAGATACCAAGAAAATACTTAGTTTGTGTTGGCCTATACAAAATTTGCACAAACACAATTTAAATGGCAAAATAAAACTATTGTATACTGTATTTTCCAATATAATGCTGTGTTTAATAAGGAGATGCCTTATAAGAAAAGACAAATGCAGCAACTCTGCATTTTAAAGTGTACATTAAAAATTGATGAGCCGTAGTCTTAGGGCTAGATTTACTAAGCTGCGGGTTTGAAAAAGTGGGGATGTTGCTTATAGCAACCAATCAGATTCATTTTGTGGAAAGTACTAAATAAATGAAAGCTAGAATCTGATTGGTTGCTATAGGCAACATTCCCACTTTTTCAAATCCGCAGCTTAGTAAATCTAGCCCTTAGTGATTATTCAACCTGCATTGCAAGTCATTTTATACAGCACCATTGATAGGTGGTCATTTAATGAGTATCACTACTAGCATATACCAGCAGTCATTTTTTTTTCAGAAAACTTCAATAGTAGCCATAATTATCCTGGAAGAGGGCATGGTCATTGGCTCATCATGATTTTTTTCTGGTCTGTTAATGTAAAAATGAGGGTAACCACTTTTTGCTAGCCCCAATGCCAAACATTTCCTTCTTTCAGGTATTATTATTTGCCTCAGAGATCAATAGTCTTTCATTCAAGACCAGATAGCGCTCCAGTTTTAGATAAGAATCAGCAAAGTGTAAAGGCACAGGTTGAACTGCAAGAATTTAAGACTGATCCAGAATAGAGTTATGAATATATGAACGGGAGAATGATTTTCATGTGTGCAAGTCGCAGGATAACTCTATCCAAAGTGAGTAAGAGTGCAATTTTATGAGATAAAAGAATAACACTTGTCTCATCTGGCGGGATTCACAATGGATGTAATGGTCCAAGCAAGAGATCCTCTCTCTGTGATGTAGGGCAGGCTTCTGCCCTGTGAGCTTCCCATTCTGATTAATTCAAAGCTCACAGGAGAGACACCTTGACAACAATGCAAGTCATCACCAAGTAGGTCACAGCAACCTCTGCTTGGACCTTTACAGACACTGTGGCCAGATCGAGGGAACACAGGTAAGTGATATTTTCTTCTTTTAGTTATCTCACATAATTTAATGGATTTATGTCAATATGTCTATCACACCCAACACCAGAATAACTGACACACATGATGAAACAATGCCTTGTTCAAAACAAATATATTCCCCATTTAAAATACATTATCCTACAAATAAAATGAAACCCAGTACCACTGTCTTCTATTATTCAATTTATTGTTTTCATTGCATCCAGTGTAAAATGAAATGGGATTAAAAATGGAAGTCTTCTGTTGGGTTCAAGAGGGAAGATGTCGTACACTAAAGGTGCCATGAATGAAAGTCAGTACATTGGACTCTTCTCTTCTCCTTTTGGGTTTGTAATTTTCTCAAAGTTTTTGAGAATAATGTCAAATATTTCAACCTGTAACAGATGCAAATATATATGTTACTTGCAAGAAGAGCTGTGCAATATATACTTCAGTGCTCCCTCTTTATAATTCCATCCTCACTTACCACCTTGGTGTATACTCTGTACAAAAGTACATTAAAGTGTATCATTCCATTACATTGTAACCTCTTAATAAAGCTACTCTCACTATAACACCAGTGTTAACCTATGTTTAAGGCTGGCATATGTATGTATTATAAGCAGAACTTCAGTATCATCACGTGAGTGCTGCATTATTGCGTTACAGGGCATTTCACATTGCAATACATTTATGATAAGTCTTGTAATATAGGTGGGTGGGCATGTATCCTCAGTAGAAATACACATATGTGAATGTGATTAATGAAATTTTATACTGACTAATATCAGTTAAATAAATCACGTTCTTGTTGACAGGAGTCTCCATGACCATCTCTATCGAAGTGATGGTTAGGTGTTACATATGCCAAGATTTTGTTCTTTGTATGCTTAATTTTAGACCATACAGGTAGGATAGGGTTTATATTTGCAAAATAGACTGTTTGGATTATTTTACACATTTAACCCCTAAAAAAAGTCATACAATCGAAATTTTAGACCTTTAAACTAAAGATGTGGGATGGAGTTTTGTAGACATATGGCAGCATTTCATTGGAAATTGGTAAATGGTTTTACTCTCAAAATCATTCTGCATTCACCTTCTACCACGTATGAAAATATTTTCTGCGTTTACTTCAACTTTAAAAGACACTCAAATGAGGATATATCTGTATCCCTTTTCAAGCTAGAAAGAAATTCAATGTACTCAGTAGCCACTTTCCTTTCACACATTCTGGCTGCACAATGCATTTTACATTCACAAAAGTTGGAACTCACATAGATATTTCTCACATCAATGAGAGCTAGTCTTAGATCTACAAAGGCGCCTTCATCTTTGTCATGAACCAGAGCTCTGTAGTCCATCTGGGCAGATGAAACAAAGAAAAATAATAAAGAAAATGAATAGTCTTTAGGCAGAAGACATGGGAATGAAAGGGCTAGAGAAAACCAGTTTAAGAGGCAGTAGAGCATGAAACTGGAGGAGAGAATCAAAGTGATGTTGGACTGGGCAGAAAAGTATGCGAGTAAAAGAGAAAGAAAGGAGAGCAGTGTATGTGATTAAGGTTTCTCACCACGTGTGTCTCTTTTGAAGCTTTAGCAACTGCATCTCCCCTTTCTGTGAAATACCTGAAAGGAGAAAAACAGGTCACAAATTCAGAACCTTAGAAGCAGTTAATAGATGTCCACAAATCCATGTAGTGTGGCACAACTGGACAAGTAATTTGGAATCTGATGCATGGAAACATGAAATACATACATACACAAAATTAGGGAATTATGTATTGAAGCAAGAGAATTAGGGCCTCATCATGAGAAACGAGATAAGGTGATTACAGTCTAAGAGCAACTAACATGAAACCAGCCAACAGAGCTATACGGACTGAGAACAATCCAAGCATGGAACCAGTGAGCATGCTTACAGAAGGGGAAGTCATAGTTCGGTAACTAGAGAAGAGTGTGAATGTTGGTTACTTACTTGAACATGCTGGTTTGAGATGTCTCCACTTTAGTTTTTAAAGCTGTTACACGTTCTAAAACTTTCTCCTTATATATAAAGAAGAAAAAAAATATTTAAAATGAGCCAAAATAACTAATGTTCATTTTCTTTATTTTCTTATAATGCTTATCTTTTTATATTTTAATGGTTATACTTTGTATAAATGTGTACATATATAACAAGACATATTAATATTTATGTACCTGCACTGATACCCCAAAATCATTTCCATCCTCAATTCTTGGAATTAGATGATGGACCCAAGTGATAATCTACAAGAGAAAGAGATACTGATATGTTGCTGCCATTGACACTTACTCACTTGACAATGGCATGTTTAGGTCACTGATTTCAGACTTACCAGGGCTAGGCCCTCTCTCAAAGTTCTTATCTCAGGTTGGACAATGTTCTGTATTTTCTGCAGCTTCTCATTCTCCTTCAAGAATCCACATTTAGGAACTGTGAAATCCAGAAGGATATGTAAATACCCCAAGGTCAAAAGCAATAATAGAAAGATGCAAGTAAGATTAGTTACCTTTCTTTTCTTCTTTGTCTGTTTCCATTTTGGAGTCCTGAAAAGAAAATATAAATTCAAGTAGTTCATTTCAGGACAAAACATGTTAGCAACATTTATCATGTTAAGATATCCCTGTCCACCGAAATCTTTCATTTCATTTCTCAGGTCTCCAAAAATAATATCTCTCCTTCCCCAGATATGGCTTTACTTCATCTGTATCCTAAACATCTCCAGCGGCATTATCATTATGTCACTGGACATATTCTTATTGCAACAAGAGCTGCAATAGCCCAGAACTGGAAATCACCTCTAATTCCAGCGCTCCCTAAAATTATTAACAAGATCCAACATAGCTACAAAATGGAAACCATAGGTTTTAATCAGTTTACAGGGGCTTCCTCCCAGCTTGTTAAGTGGTTTATATGGTGTGAGTACTTTACTCTGTGAGTACTGTGGAACGGTTTTTGAGTTAAGCTGGGTACTTGGGCTAGACCCACTGGTACACTTTCTATAACCAGATAGTCTCTTGTCTTGTCTCCCCCCCCCCCCCTCTCTATCCGTCTGTTTTTCTTGTCTGTTCTCTTTGCCGTCTTTGGCTTATGTAGACTGGGTCAAAAGATGCGTTTTTTGTTTGTACCAATATTTTTTCTCACTTTTATTTTCTTGTTTGATTGTTTATCTAAGCAGTGTGGATTGTTCAATATAACTGATCTGCTGTATGTACTCTGCAATCACTGCTATGTTTGTAATATGCTCTTCTAAAAAAAATTCAATAAAAGGCGTTTGAGTTAAAAAAAATAAAAAAATCCCTGTCCATTTGCACTAAGGCACTCAAATACTTACAGAGTAGCCAAGAATCGTGTTTCTTTCCTTAACCCATACACATTTATCTGGTTTTGTCTATAATGGCTGGTATGGTCCTTGTAGGGGTTTGTAAGTGATGATCAGTAAATCATGACTATTATGCGTTCTATTTGGGTTATAGAAATTAATGTTTTTCATTGTGCTGTGATACTTCTACCCAATTCCTTACACCTATGAGATTTATCACATTGTTAACAGAGCTGGGTTAATTTAGCCCAATGTACAGTACAATTTCAGGGCTAAAAATAATTACATTCTATAATCTATTACGGCTCCGTAGTGTTGACAAATATAGGTGTTAAAGGGAACCAAAACAAGAACCAAATAACACTGAATAGGAATAAAATAACAATAGGCTATAGAACACAATTGAATTCAAAATCTAGTAGATCATTACTGTTAATCATCTTAATGAAAGGTGGAAATAAGCATATAACATGGCAACCACACCACAACCACAATAGACTCCAATTTAGTGTTTTGCCATAGAGCTTAGGCACCTTGACAGTTCCAGGCCCAAGACATTAACCTAGGCTAACTTGTGGATAATACAAACCTGGGTCTATTAATGACAGCTGTGTTCATCTTACCCTTGAAACAAAATTACTTTGTATTTTTTACTTTATTACTATTGTTTATTTATATAACCACACCATATTACGCAGCACTATACAGAGAATATTTGTGTTTCACATCAGTCCCTTAACCCATTGGAAATTACAGTCTAAATTCCACAACATGTACACACACAAACATATAAGGGTCCACATAAGTCACCAGTCAATTACCATGTATGCCTTTGGAGTATGGGAATAAACCAGTGCAATAAGAGAAAACGCAGGCAAACAAGCAGAAGACAGACAAACTTGACACACACAGTCATACACACTAGCAGGGCCGGACTGGCCATCTGGCACTTCTGGCAAATGCCAGAAGGGCTGATGGCCAGATGGGCCGGTCCGCATGCCCGCCGAGCAGCAGCACTCTGCGCGCTGCTCGGCGGACGGAGAGTCAGTGACTGCCGCCTATGTGAGTAATCACATGGGACGGCATCACGTGACAGGTGCCGTCCCATGTGATTACTTGCATAGACGGCAGTCACTGACTCTCCGCTGACCAGCGCGCAGGAAGGAGGTGCTGCTGCTGCTCGGATGTAACAGGTAAGTGTCTGTGTGTAAGTGTGTAATAGTGTCTGTGTGGCTAATAGTACAGTGTGTGTCTGTATGGGTATGCAGCACTGGAGGGCTCAACTGACTTTGGCACCTTTTTTTGGGACATTTTCTTTGAGGTATTTTTTATACATCCATCCATACTTTTCATGTTAATATCGCTGGGGTTGTATTTTATGACTCTATAGTACCCTTTTGTGTACTCTACTTGAGGTTTTTCTTTTATTATATTTTTTATATATTTTTTATTTTTATTTTTATATTTCTTTCTTGTAACCTATTCTATGGATTACTTTTGAAATATTTATTGATTGCATATTTTTTCTGCTGGTCATTTGGGATCTATCCAGTTTCCCTTTTTCCTATTTAGTTAATTTATAAACCCCTTTGTTTGGTTTCAATATAGAGAGTACAGATTGGTTCATTCACACATTTATATATTTATTCACGTTTATTGCTGTACTTTATTAGCATTTTTATTGTGGTGAGCATTGAGATCAGATATTTTTTCCACTTTCTAGCGCCGTGGGTCACTATTGTTTATTGTTAGTGTGTGTCTGTGTGACTAATAGTACAGTGTGTGTGGCTAATGTGTGTGTCTGTGGCTAATAGTACAGTGTGTGTCTGTGGCTAATAGTACAGTGTGTCTGTGTGGCTAATAATACAGTGTGTCTGTGTGGCTAATAGTGTGTCTGTGTGGCTAATAGTGTGTATGTGTGGCTAATAGTGTGCGTATTTTGAATGTAGCATGTGTGTGTGTGAGCGCGCAGTATTTTAATATAATATGTGAGGGAAGGAAGGATCTTAATATAGTGTGGGAGGTAGGCTATTTAATGGTGGAGTGTAGGTGGGGGCTAATTATTTAAGGTGAGGAGAAAGGATCCTTTAATTTAATGCTGGGGTGGTTTATGGCTATCAGTTGAATATGGGGCTGATTTTGGGAAGGAGGGCTATTTATTAAATGTGAATATGAATTATTTATTGCCGGGGATGGTTGTGGAAAATGGCTATATTTATTAAACTTTAGTGCTATTTAATTTATTGCTGGGACTGTTTGGAGGGGGAAATATGTTTTGAGTAAATGGGTATACTGTTAATATAATGTTGGGGCTGTTTGGAGGGAAATAGGTCTACTTATTAAATGTGAATATTATCGTGGGGACTGGAGGGAGGCCTAATTATAAAACGTGAGTGCTATTGTTTTAACACCGGGCGGGGCTAGTTGGAGTTTTCTAAATCTCATGTACCCATTTTTTTTTTTTTCAAAATAGGGCATCCAATATTCCAGGATCAAGACAAGAATGAACTGAGCTAAATAAACCAGCTACTACAAGTGGTGAAAGTGACCAAGACAGGTAGGAGAGAGCAGGACAGTCTGCCAAGTGTCCTGAATCTGGTAGGACAGTCCTGATTTTGGATGACTGTCTCACTTAGTCAGGATTTGGTCCAACTGCAAGGACAGTTGGGAGGTATGTCCCGCTTCACAACGTACTGCTTGTGAAGGCAAAGCTGTGTGCTTCTAACAGTAGTGCCTGTGTATTTATCTAAAATGATAACCATGTTACATAATAGGGGCCCTGATGTCATAAATACCCTGAGCTGCGCGGCGGCACATATTTACTTTCCTGCTGAACCTGAGGTGGGCCTGTGTACTTTAAATGCCAGGGCTGATTTTAGTCCCAGTCCGGCCCTGCACACTAGGGTCCACATATGTCACCAGTCAATTACTTATCATATATGTCTTTGGAGTATGGGAGCAAACCAGAGCACCAGAAGGAGACCCGAGAATATTCAAACTCAGCATATAGATAGGGCCCTAAATCCCCAATACCGTTCTAAACTGTATTACCTTGCTACCACTAGTACTGAGTCTTATTATTCACTTTGACAGCACCCTACAGTTGTGTGCCTTGAAAATCATTCAGGTAGCTAAAGATTTTCTTCTTTCCCACAACTCTCACCTCAGATTCAGGAGTCGGAGGGTCAGGAATGGGGATGTTCAGCTCAGAATGTAGAGCTGTCAGGTCCTTGACGGTAAAGAGATCACTCTGTGAATGCAAAAAATGGTCAGACCACGTTGGCTACAAAATGTCAAAAGGTCATTTGTGGCTAGGGTTTTACTTTTGTTTTGTTGTCAATGTATTTTTACACAAATATGCAAAAGAAAAATGTTAAAACTTTCTTTGTTGATGTTTTCACAATTATAATAATTCACATGCACAAAACAAGCATTACTCCATATTTTACGTTACAATTGTATATAAATCCGTACAAAACTATCACGAGCACTTATATTTATTATATAATGTAACTAAAATAGCTTAGTTAATTGAATGTTTGTATTTGTCAGCTTCGTAGCTAACAATAGCTAAGACCCTTCAGGTAAGATACACAAGGATACCCCCTTTGCTCCCAAAACACATTATTTGGAACCCCTCTGACACACTTCTCTCTAATGACCTTGAGAAGGTTGTCCAGGGACTGAATCTTCTCTGGGACAAACTCAGACAGGAAGCTCTGGACCTGTAGAGAGATTATCAGTGTCAACACAATGCTATGATACAATACTATATTTATATGACAAGTAATTGACAAGGATAAAAGGCAAATTAAACTGAAATATTTATATATGTTATATATAGCGAAGAAGAGCAGGAGTCTGTTAGATTATCAGACATATGTAACAATGATTTTGACTGTCCCCATAAAGAAAGTACTAAGTCCCTGGCACATTAATACAGCATTTACTCTTATTCGTATTTCTCTTAGCAGCAATTACTCCTGTATCTATTATCCTTTGAATAATTGTTTTGGGAGATAAATCAAGTATTAGACATGGTTGGTACTGCTGCCTTTAGCCTTTGGAGGTCTAGAGCTGTGCCTGAGTGTTTTACTGCTCATGCAAGAGATAAAGTAAGTTGCTTGTTGTAAAGGATATGTATTAAAACTGGTCTACAGTGATAAAGGTATATCAATGAAAAGATACAGTGTTGACTAAAAGTTAGCTGTCGACACACTATGGGTTTGAGTCATTAAGGAGAGGAAAGCAAACAAAAATAACGTTGCACCTTGGCAAAACCATGTTGCATTGCTGGTGGACGTAAATTTAAAATGTGGGGATAGATTTATACTTGGAGGAGGCCATGTCCTAGATCAACTTTAAATTTCAGTGTAAAAATAAAGATATCAAGCATTTGTGTGCCAAAAAAAAAAGGAGCCAGTGTTTTCCTACGTGCAAAATAATTAACTAATTTACATTGTAACATGGTTTGTACAAGAGCAAATTTACTCCTTTACTCCTTTTTGTTGCTTTGCTCTCCTTAATGACTCAGGCCCTATGTGATTTTTACTGTTTTCAAACAATTTTTCTCAAGTATGATTGTTAGTGTAGAAGTAAAAAAACCCAGCACAAATCAAAATCTGATCAAGAACATCAGAAAATATAGTTGGCCAATAACCGAGATTTCTCTGTGTGATCAACATTCAACTGCACTAACTGTGTGTCCGGTGCGATCCTGGGGGTAAATGTATTAATTTCAAATTTTTGCAAGTCGCCGCTATTCGGCGAGTTTGCAGTGAAAATTTAAAGTGACAATGGCTTTAAAGGCATTATTTTGCCTTTAAAGCCATTGCCGCTTTAAATTTTCACTGCAAACTTGTCGAATAGCATCGACTATCAGAATGCTCCCAGAAGCAACAGGGCTGCATGTGACAGGGGCAGTGTTATGATGTCATGTGAAAAATGGTTGGAAGCTGGAAGTCACAGGCTGAGATTTAGATAGAGGAATGAACATGTTCCTCCAATAGCAAAAAGTAGTGATGTCAGGCTCCTGTCACACTGATGTGGAAACATAGGGTGAGACGTACCTCCATGTGAAACGAAGCTTCATATATCCAATTTATTTAACTTCACAAGATGTTTTTTGCTCTTTAAAAATTGAAATGTATGATTGTGTAAAATGCTATATACAGAGCAGCCATTTTGTAGCTCACACCTGAGAGTTTTGGGCTTTGCCTATGACGGTAATTGCTGTTTTTCCTATGCTACAAAATATTGATATTAAACATTACTTTTGTTTAGCAATGTTTTTGAAGCAGCATTTGCCTACTCAGCTACAGAATGCCATTGAAAATATATTCAGTGATCAGTTGCTGAAAAAAAAATGCTGTGACACTACTCATTGGGCCAAGGTACATGAGTGGAATTGCTGCTATAAAATGCAAAGGTTTGACACTATTATTACTAGTCATCTATACTTTAAATACACACTGGCAATAGAGCTTGATACTGTCACTGCACAATGCTTTTTTTGCAAGTGCTTCTTGGTAAAAATTTGTCAAATGTAATTTGATGAGAAATTTCATGGCCAAGTGACACACGGGTTCTGTTGAAGCGGTTTTTTTTGCACTCTTATATCAATAATGTGCATGTCTATTGTGCTTTCTAGTACAAATGTCTCTATGATATGTCACATGATTTTGTCTACATGCTTCCTTAAATTTTAAAAATAAGCTACAAAACGTCCGTATATGGTAATAACAGGATGAAATTCATTTTGTAGAAAGATAAATGGAAAGAATTATATTTATTTTTTATGTTACCTGATTATAAAGATTTGCAGAGAATCCATCCACCTGTATGACACAAATAAACAAACATAAGCTTTAAGCTTTACTTTGTGCATTGCAATTATGTAGCTAAAAAAATAAATATTACTACATTTACTTGTACTACTACTAATAAATAAATAAAAAACTGCAGTACCACTGGAAACCAATAGTTGATGCACAAACTTTCCATTCAAATCATAGATTTACTGTACAATGCAGGTTGTAGACTATACTAGTGCATGACTGATACACACACACAATATATATATATATATATATATATATATATATATATAGATATATAGATATAGATATATAGATAGTTATATACTATGCATATCTAAAAACTGAATTGCAAGGGTGGAATGACATCCATGAAAATTCTGTATTTCCCTTGTGATAGATGCCATTTTTATATGTTTACCTTTGGATATAAACCTGTTGCTGTTTTATTACAATAAAAATCACCCCTTTAAACTGCATTAAGACAGAACTAATTGCTAATTGGTTGCTATTGGTTACTGCACATTTGCACTTTATTCATTAATAACTCCTAGGTGTATATTTACTAAACTGCGAGTTTGAAAAAGTGAAGATATTGCCTATAGCAACCAGTCAAATTCTAGCTGTCATATTGTGGAATGTACTAAATAAATGATAACTAGAATCTGATTAGTTGCTATAGGCAACATCTCCACTTTTTCATATCCGCAGTTTAGTCCAGGTTTTAAATATATTCCCTGGACATGTTTCTTCCTGGAAATGTTTTTATTTTTCAGTATTGCCCAACTGCTAAATAAAATTAATATGTTACTGTCTTTTGGATTACTTCTTGACATGTATCTTTACTATTTTCTAGCCTTCAGAAACTAATATTTATTGAGAACACATTATTTTATGTAGCCTCTTCATAGGTGCACTGGCTCAGCAACAAAGTGCCCCATGAAAATATTTTTTAAAATATTGGAAACTGCAAACTTTATTCTTGATAAACAGCCAGCGGTGCAGCTAAAGGCCCATGGGCATGGCAATTATGAGCCAGCCCCTTTGTACGTGCAGAAGGATCATTGCAGCCTATTTGGTAGATATTGGAGATTTACTAATTATTAGTTATTACACCAGTACTTTAGGACACGTCCTATAACTGCGAAGTAGGTTGTCCTAGTGCTTCCATGGTTGCAATGAGAGGGAGAAAACCAAGTAGGCCTGAGCCCATGCAGAATATTGGGGTCACTGTCGGGCTCACTGCTGCCTCTATTGCTATGACCACGGCTTACAGAACTGTAAAGTTAAACTACCTCAACTAAGGCCTGAAGCAGACAACATTGTTGTAGAACTTGTTCATCCAGTACTGAAACTTTTTTTTCACCCTTGCCACGTTAAGTCCTATATGTAGAACTGAGACTAACATGCCATGGACCAGCGAATGAATATATGGGACAAGCTTAGAGTAATGGTAAGGCTGAGTTGGATCATTTCACCAACACATAGAGGGCTGTATTTTAATATCCCTTTAATAGTGTTCTTTCTGGGTCTGTAAACTGTTTTTGATTGCTCATATTTCATGTGTCCTTGTTCGGATGCAATTTCCTATTTAATGAGGCTTTTATTTAAATAATGTGCAAATGCTGCTCAAAAACATCAAAACTACAAAGGATAATTTAATATCCAGCATAGCTCGAGCCTGACAGTGAGACTGGAAGATGACCATACACATAGGTTGCGAGTGATCATTCTCCAAGTGCAATTACCATCCAATAATGTTCAATAATGATGCAATTGATTGTGATCATCTTATCATCAGGCATTATGGCCGTTTTGAGCAACCCATACTGCCACGTCAGGCCAACAGCCCATTATTGGCTGCAATGTTACAGTGTGTGTGGCGAGCATTAGAGGAATACTGCACAAGATTAATGTCTCTCTAGTTAAATAGGTCTGCATTCAAAATTGCTTTAAACATTTTGCTGCTAATAACTCTGATCTTTAATGGATTTTGCTTCATCATCATTTATTTATATAGCGCCACTGATTCCGCAGCGCTGTACAGAGAACTCATTCACATCAGTCCCTGCCCCATTGGAGCTTACAGTCTAAATTCCCTAACACACACACACAGACAGAGAGAGACTAGGGTCAGCTTTTTATTGAGCATCTTTTAACTATTGCAATCTGTTGGCCATTTAAGTCACTCGAAACTGTCAAACTGAACTTTTGTAATTAGCAGGTTAAGGTGAAGCATCCTAATGCTATGAATGTTATGAGAAAAATAGTTTGTCAGCAACAACCACGTGATCTTATTTATTCAACAAGTTTTGTTTTTAACAATAATTTCAATGATGTCCAAGGTTCTGTTTTTCACCGGCCTATATTCACAATATTACAGTATATACCAGTGTTGGCTAACCTGTGACACTCCAGGTGTTGTGAAACTAAAAGTCCCAGCATACCTTTCCAGCAATAAGCTGCTATGTATTGGCAAAGCATGCTGGGACTTGTAGTTTCACAAACACCCTGAGTGTCACAGGTTAGCCAACACTGGTATATACAGTCACATGTAAAAACAAATATGTGGCATTGTCAGCAAAGATTAGTTAAATATATATTTTTTTAACTTACCAGTGCTCATTAATTCTACTAATACTAGGACATGTTTGCATGTACGTTGCATACCAACCTTACCAG
Organism: Mixophyes fleayi; assembly: GCF_038048845.1. Taxonomy (NCBI): domain Eukaryota; kingdom Metazoa; phylum Chordata; class Amphibia; order Anura; family Limnodynastidae; genus Mixophyes; species Mixophyes fleayi. Next base: position 306,602,341 of record NC_134402.1, on the reverse strand, counting down.
TGTCCCAGGTGGGTAAGAGGTGGATTAAGTGTGTCTGTAATCTCCCGATGTAAAAGAATGATTGTTCAAAGATGTAAAGAACAAATTTAACCTCTTCAGACTTATATCTTTGTATATTTTCAATTCAATGGGTTAATGTGCAACTGCTTCCTGGTTACAAATGTTCATGGGCCTCAGCCCATGTAACAGCAAGTTGCCTAATCTTTCATAGTGAAAATAAGTATTTCCAAAACAACTGTTTTCCATTAACGCCTCCTTGCCCTTTTGTTTGCAGGTACTATCACTCCCACCCTCCCAAATATACTTTTTAACACACTACTGTAAGAAGCACATTTACCTTTTCCTTGTTAGCAGGGCTAATCTTCAGAGTACACGCTTTAGCCATCTCTAAGTTTTCTATTGTCTCTTGTCGGTGTTTTTCTATCTCCTTCTCTGGATCCTGATCTCACCCCCTCTCTGTCTCTTTTGTTTTTTGTTTGGCCCTCTCGTACAAGCTGTACCTCCCGGCTCTCTGTCTGTCTCTCTGACTCTGTTACTTTCAGTTTCTCTTTAGATTACCGATGTGGTTTACAAGAAGGAGGGTGAGGGGCTGGTTTAGAAAAGGGAATTTCCAGTGAGAAGAGGGAGATTTTATATCTACACATCGTACTCAGACTTTATAGGCTATGTAAATAGTTCTACACATACCTGTCGTTTCATTAGCAATGTGATCAGTAAATTACACAGAACATTCTTATATAAAGGCAGGGCCCTCTTAAGAACATCTTGGGCCCCCGGGCACAGCAGTGCACCGGGGCCCCTATATAAATACAGAAAAAAAAAAAATTATTATATATATGGGCCCTGCAGCCCAGGGGGGCCCGTCGGAGGCAGCAAAAAAAAAATAAATCCTGAAAAAAAAGAAGAAAATACTTACCTTGCAGTCAGCTGGCGATCCGGCTCCCTCCATGGTCTCCTCCGTTGCGCTCCGCAATGGATGTCGGGCGGACGTGATGACGTCATGCCCGACATGCACTGCGAGCACCCCGGGCACCTGCCCATTGTGCCAGACGGCCCTGTATAAAGGTAGACATATCAATTTATATTTGAAACATTCAAAGGGTCTATTTATCAATCAGACCCCTCTTGTGGCAAAAAGCAAACTTTTACCACTTATTGCAGCAAAAAAAATATACTTTTGCTGTAATTTAATAAAGAAGGTCTATGGGTACGGCAGTAATCGGTGGTAACTGGGTCAACCCCGGAGAAATCATCAGACATTTTTCTGGTGTTATCTCTTTCAGAAATGGCCAGAAGCAAGTCTTATTATTTTTTTATATCATTTTTGTTACAGTTTCTGATTGGTCTACACAGAGTCTCCTGCATGTCCTGATTTCATATGACGGTTGCTGCTTAAAGTAAACAAGAAACAAAATAAATGCATAGCATGCCCCAACTCTAAAATTCTCAACCACCCTAAGTGAAAGTAAGCTTGGGCTAGTTACCACTATAACAAGGAGACTTCTGACCTTCCTAGTCCCATTAGGACTATTTTATTACATTGCTTCAAGTGTGCCTGTAAATGCATTTCTCCACCAAAGTGCAACATCTTCGCTATGAAGACATTCACTCAGCCAAGTCCGCTCTTCTGCAAATCCACTCATCTTGCTCCACATACCTATGCTCCATGGGGGAAACCTAGGTGTACTTGCACAAAGTAAGACAAGCAGCGAGTCCAAAGCTGCATTTGTGCTGCAGAGTGGCAGTTTTGCACTTCATAAATTACCCCCTCTGCTGCTAAAAGGTGAATCATAGTTGCATTATTTCTCTTCTTGTCAAACTTGTGTTATTTTTATTGTTTTCCTCTATGCCTGGTTTCCTGTTTTTTCGGCCCTATGCAGCCTCCAGCTTTGGTCTATCTGCTAGACCTCGATGACCTATACCAATGAGTGTAGGACCTATATCGGCTAAATGACAGTTACCCATTCACTGTGACTTACTTAGGATCCTCTTCCTGATCTCCTGCCCCCCTGCCATTGATTGCTGCCAGTCATGCACCCCCATAGAGCCTCGGTCTCTATGCTGTTCCCCTTAATGCCTCATTCATCACATCCCGCCCCTAATGAGCATAACAGACTGGTGACTTTTGTTTCAATTTGTCATCTCTCCCTTCCCTTCACTCTGGTTGTCGCTTATCTTATCTGCCCTCGACTTCTTCTCATTTTCTACCAGCCTTGGTCTACTGATTTCCGCCCAATGACCCTCTCATGACCCTAAATCTTATTTTGTATAACGCGCAGGGTCTTAACTTACCCAAAACATGCCAAGCTACACTCCTCTCTCCAAACTCTCAAGGGAGGTCTGGTCGCATCAGGAGTGACACTTTACTAACTGCCTTCATCCTCAACATAGAACCCAAAAATTTCCCCTGAACAACCATGCATGTGATCTCAGGCCAAAGAAACGCAATGTTGCAATTCTATTGCACGTCACCTTAGTTTCGACATCTTAGATTCCCAAGGTAGCTTCTTGATCCTAATAGGCTCCTTAAACAATGTTACATGCACCCTTGTGAATCTTTATGCTCCAATCGTAGATAAGCACAAATTGTTCAAGAATTGGGCTCCCTGCTGGCATATATTAGTTGAGGAGAGCTGATTGTCGTTGGTGACTTTAATGCTGTCCTGGCCCCTAATATAGATCGCCCATCACCCCGTTATGCCCTACCCCATCCAGAGAGATGCCCACAGCTCCAAGCCCTGCAAGCATTTTTTTGACTTGTGGATTCTCTAGTTAGCGACTACACTTTTTTCTCCTCTCCCCATAATACCTATTCCAGAATTTACATGATCCTACTCAGCTACGACCTCACTTTAAAACTTGTCCCTTCCCAAATCCCCCTTATAACCTCATCAGACCATGCCCCTATCTCAGCTGTCCTCACTTCCTTAGCTCAGCGACCCCCAAAACCGACCTGGAGACTTAACATTTGATACAAATGGTACTCCTGATATCTCCCCAATGACCCTATAGAATCTACAAAGGCTGTCCTTCAGGGTCACCTCATTGACATAGTTCTCAAATGTAAAAGGTTTCAACTGGCCCAAACCATCCAGCTATTTCATTGCGAGAATATGAATTATGACATAAGTGTAACCCAGACCCCAATATTCTCCAAGGGATTAGCTCTGTTAGGGAAGAAATTAACCTTCTTCTTTCTGATCAAGCCGCCAATAAGCTGAAGGGCCTGAACCAGCAATACTATGAAAAAGGCAATAAAGCCATCAGACTCCTGGCTACTAAACTCCAGGGGGTAAATGTATCAAAGTGCGAGTTTGCCAGCGTGTTTAAATCGCGGAAAATCGTTTACCCGTGCGTTTTGAAAAAAAAACCTGAAATGTATCAAACTGCGATTTTGACACTGAAGTTCAAAATCGCTGGTCATCTCTGGCGATTTTGTGCGATGTAAACACTCCCGAGTTTAGCTAACTCTCCTGTGTTGTAACAGTGAGTTGTAAACACATCACTATTACACTGACGTGTCATGCATCTGCCGGAGCTCCAGCAGCTGTAAAAACTGTAAAGAATAGATCAAAGTGAAAAAAAAAAAAAGCGTGGGGTCCCCCCGCTATTCATGCTTAACCATAGTGCTGCCTGACTAGTGCTGGTCCCGTGAAAATCGGGGAAAAATTTTGAGTGGGGTCCCCCCGATTTTCACTTTACCAGCACTAGGCAAACCAGCCAGAGTTGGCGGCACTATAGCAGTGGGACACACGGCCATAATGACTAACCAACCCTAGACTGTTCAGCCCTGGGCTGGATTCCCTAGGGAGTGGGGTACGCCAAAAAAAACGAGCGGGCCCCCCCCCCCCCCCCCCCCCCTAGAAAGAACCAGCCAGTGCTGATAGCACTAGGGCTCTTCCTACTACTCCTGGGCTGTGGGTAGTAAGGTAATACGGCGATAAAGAATGAAAAAAATAAACTGAAAAAAATAAACCCACTCCCTAGGGAATCCAGCCCAGCGCTGAACAGTCTAGGGTTGGTTAGTCATTATGGCAGGGGGACCCCTGCCGTGTTTCCCACTGCTATAGTGCCGCCAACCCTGGCTGGTTTGCCTAGTGCTGGTAAAGTGAAAATCGGGGGGGACCCCACGCAAAATTTTTCCCCGATTTTCACAGGACCAGCACTAGTCAGGCAGCACTAGGGTTAAGCATGAATAGCGGGGGGACCTCACACTTTTTTTTTTTTCAACTTTTATCTATTCTTTACAGTTTTAACACTGCCAGGGTAACAGTGATGTGTTTATACAACACGCTGCTATCAAGCAGCGTGTTGTATCTGGAGTGTTTAGAAGCAAACTCTCCTGAGTTTGCTAACTCGCAGCTTCATACATTTGAGAGCTGTATAGCTGCAGTGGCAAACAGTCGGGAGTTTGATCTCTGGCGATTTTGCAAATAGCGATTTTGACAGAAGCACAACTCTGGCGATTTTGCATGAAATCTCAGCTTCATACATCGGCGAGTTTCAACTCTCCCGAGAAAATCGCTGGAGTTGCAAAATCGCACTTTGATACATTTACCCCCAGAACTAATATAGCTGCTTGGAATCTCCTGGCCATCAGGAACTCAAGTGATGTTCTGCACTATGATACCTAACGGATCCGCTCCATTTTCCAAACCTTTTATTCACAACCTTATAACCTCCCTCAACCTTCTGGTCCTTCTGCAGAATAAAGGCACTCTCGGATGACTGATAACTTTATTTCTATTGCTAATATCACCAAGGTATACCCCCCTCCCCCAGAGCCATGACTCTTCTCAGAGCTGAGATCACTTCACTGGAAATTGAGCAGTTTATAAAGTCCTAAAAAATTTGGTAACATCCTGGTCCCCCATCTGCACACTCTTTTCAATTCCATCCATAGTGGGAAGTCTTGGTCCAGGAAATGCTTGGAGGCTCAGATTTCTGTGATCCAGAAAGAAGGCCAGGATGTCTATGATTGCACTAGTTATTGCCCCATTTCCCAGCTGAATAATGATGTCAAATTATACACCAAGACTCTTGTGAATAGACTTAATTCGGTATATTCATTCCTCGTTCATTATGATCAGGTAGGTTTGTACCGGGCCTCCATGCGAGGGATAACACAAGGAGGCCAATATAATCAATACTAAGAAAACCCCAGCCATTATTCTGTCTTTAGATGTGGAGAAAACTTTCCATGGGATCTCTTGGAGTTTTATGTCACAAACTTTAATGACATATAGTATATCTGGAAGCTTTCTTACTGGTGTTAAAATCCTCTACTCAAACCCCTCGTCGAGAGTTCTAATGCTATCTGCATCACTAACAGTACATGCCAAGGCTGTCTCCTCTTCCCTCTAATTTTTGCCCTCATGATAGAGCCCCTTGCTTCAAACATTAGAGCCTGCCCTGACATACAGTGTGTGCAAATGGGGGATCTTGAAAGCACGTTATCTCTTTTTGCTGATGCCATCATCTTGAGCCGAGAACATCCTTTCCCAACCTGTTCAGAATTCTGGATCATTATGGTAATCTCTCAGGCTACAAAATTAACATTACGAAGTCGGAAACTATGTTACTTAACCTGCCTAGTCGGACCGGTCATAACCTCACTTCCCAATTTAGCTTTCAGTGGCAAAAAAAAATATTAAATATCTTGGTGTTTTTATTACCAACTCAGAGCTCTTCTCTTGTCTCCCCTTAAATATTTTGTGGCTGGGCAAGCTCATTTCTGTCAAGATGAATATCCTGCCCAAACTTCTCTACTACATTCAGACTCTTCTTACCAGGGTTCCTCTTTCTGAGCTTACCTCCATCCAAAAATGTCTGGAAAAGTTTGCGTGCAATGATAGGTCAAACTAGCTCTTCTCAAGAATCTCACTAGATGTGTTAGCAAGGGTTTCCCAGATCTGAAGATTTACTACTGCTCTAATCACTGGAGGCAGTTTGTGGCCTCCTTTACTTCTTCGGCATCTTTGTCGTGGGTAGACATTGAAACCAATTACCTCATGCTGCCATTCCTCTCTTGCATCTGGGGTCTATCTAAACACCTTAGATCTCCCCTCATCAAACTGTGTCCTACCCTGACTTTTTCATCTAAGATCTGGGAGACCTGCCGGGCCACCTGGACATACAGCCGTCCTCCCCTTCCATTTTACTTCTATGGAGGGAACCCTGACTTCCCTCCGGGTCTCTCCACTGCCTATTCTAATGCTTGGATTGCTTCTGGTATTCGTTTATTGGTAACCTTTTACACCAAGCCGCCTTTCACTCCTAGGATGATCTGCTATCCAAATTTTAGACCTCTGCCAAAATCCTTCAAGCTTTTTCAACTAAGGCACTTTGTGGGGTCTCTCCATATAGGTGTCCCTCCCCTTCCATAGTCTGTGTCTCTGCTCACCCCCTTTGAAAAGGTATGATTTCCTATATCTACAGAATTGTTCTTGGTGCCATCTTATTCTCAGCCTTACAGCTCGACCTCATCTGCACCACTTTACAAGTTGAGGCCATTCCTGAAACCATGCCCTCTATCTCTTTATAAAGTGTTTTGCCCCACCTGCAACGACCTGGTACCCTACTCCTCCCTCCTTTCCCCACCTCCTACCCCCATTTAAAAAAACTGTTTCAATGCATGAACAAAATCTGAGATGAGTTTTTATTATTGGTCTGTTTATGCTTGGCTGCATCCTGTAATGTATTCTTATTGTGATTGTTTCCCTATTCTTTCACACTTTGTTCATTTCAATAATCCAAAATAAAAAGTAAAAAAAACCAAACCAATTTCTGCCATGTGTCATTGGACTGTCGCAGCTTTAGCTGCCACCCATGGAAAGTTTTACACAGTTGTTCAATGTCAACAAATTATGAAAATTCTCCAGGCCTGATGACAATAAAGGTTTTGTTAAGCATTCACAGGGCTGTAATTCAAGGTATTCAAGGTAACGGCTGATGGATCCCAATCAGTCTGCTAATTGAGGCAGCGCACTAATTGATCTTGCACTACAATATCCCTGGCCACTTTTTCTTCAAAATAAATTATTTCTGTAGTAAAAAGCTTTACAGTATTTCTTCCCTTCAGAAGCCTAGTTTGCAAACCTGCAACTTTAAGTGCATGAATCCTGGGTAGTGAGACTAAGATCATTGTTGTGTGGCAGAACACGCTAAGGCTAGGTACACACTGGAGAATTTTCTGACCAATCTGTTATCTACAATGATTGTACCTACGACTGAAGGTCCGACTGGTCGGGTGATTCATGCATCACACTACACACGATTTACCTTCAGATCTGTACTCTTTATCTGGTCCTATAGTCGTTTAGAGAATGACAGCACAATATGCATTCATTCATTCCTGTCACACTGATTAATCATCTTGTTATAGCTATCCAGATATAACAAATTTAGTTAGCTTCTGTGACTCAAACAAAATATTCAGTCTCAGAATGAACAAACAAATTGTTCCATCTACAGCACTCTCTACATTTAGTCACCGTGACATGTTTATTGCCATGACCCTGACGACAATTGGTACTTTGGGACGACTGACGTTCATCGTGTAAGCATCCACACATTAACACGATATCTGACCAAATGGTCCTACTAAAATGCCATGTGTCAACATGTTGTCATGGTCACTAGGAGTCTCGACCCAGAATCTACCAATAGATGACTTTGCCCACCAGAGGCGCGGAGTCCAACACAGCGGCTGGTCTTCTCCAGGAACTCCTGCAAGGAAGTATGGGTTTTAGCAGCTTCCACTGTGCAGGTCGTGGCCCTCTGATGAGTAAGGTAGAGTTGACGGATAACAGCTATAGAAGATGGTTAGGTGCTAGCCAGGGCTAGATAGTAGAGAAGGCTCAGAAGTAACGGAGAGTCTTGGGAGAGAAGAGGCTGAGCTGTAGTCAGCGGAGGATGGAAGTAGAACGAGAATGCTTCTGAGGGAGGCAGGTATAGTAGCAGGTCACAAAGGAACGAACTGGGGTTGAGAGATATAAGTATTGCCACCAATGTGGAGACGAGGTCTGTCCAGGCTGCAGGTATGATACAAGGTAGCGTGGAGCTGTCTGCGGCTGACAGGTATTACCACCAAGGTGGAGATGAGGCTTGTCCAGTCTGCAGGTACGATACAAGGTAGCGTGGAGCTGTCTGCGGCTGACAGGTATTACCACCAAGGTGGAGATGAGGCTTGTCCAGTCTGCAGGTATGATACAAGGTAGTGTGGAGCTGTCTGCGGCTGACAGGTATTACCACCAAGGTGGAAATGAGGCTTGTCCAGTCTGCAGGTACGATACAAGGTAGCGTGGAGCTGTCTGCGGCTGACAGGTATTACCACTAAGGTGGAGATGAGGCTTGTCCAGGCTGCAGGTTATGATACAAGGTAGCGTGGAGCTGTCTGCGGATGACAGGTATTAGATCCAGGAGGTGTGAACACCTTGGTTGCCTCAGCAGAATGAGAACCAAGAACAGGCAAGGAAGGAAGGTCAGGGGAAGCCTTAAATAGGAGGAGACAATTGGAGAACCAATGAGGGAGAGGAAAAGGTTTCAACAGTCCTTCGGTCTGCACATGCGCAGAAGCATGGCTAAGATGGTGGACGACCGCGGCGTCGCACGGGCGCCGGCAGAGTAGAGAGTGGGCTGACTCTTGACCCAGAGGACCAGTGAGTGACAGTACCCCCCCCTTTAAAGGTGGTCTCAGAACACTTAGCACCAGGTTTACCAGGAAATTTGGTGTAAAATCTCTTCAAAAGGACAGGAGCATTGAGGTCAGCAGCACGAATCCAAGAGCGCTCCTCCGGACCGAAACCTTTCCAATGAACCAAATAACGAAGGACCCCTCTGGAGACTTTGGAATCGAGAATGTGAGTGATCTCGAATTCTTCTTCTTGTTGAAGTTGAATTGGCGGAGGTGTAGAGGAAGGAACAGAAAATCGATTAATGATGAGGCTTGAGCAGGGAGGCGTGGAAGGAGTTGGAAATACGAAGATTCTTAGGCAGTAGTAATTTGAAGCATACGGGATTTATCACCCGCGTAATCTTGTATGGCCCAATGAAACGTGGAGCAAATTTCATAGAAGGAACTCTCAGACGGATATTCCTAGTGGACAGCCAGACACGATCTCCAACTTTAAATGCGGGTACTGCTCGCCTTTTCTTGTCGGCAAAGAATTTATATCTGGAAGAAGCTTTCTTAAGAGAGGACCGGACTTGGGACCAAATCAAGGAGAATCTCCGGCGTAAAGAATTAACTGCAGGAACCTGGGTGGGAGGGAGGGAAGGAAATTCTGGGAGAGAAGGATGGTGACCGTAGACCACGAAAAATGGAGTATTAGATGAAGATTCATGGTATGTGTTGTTATGGGCAAATTCGGCCCACGGGAGTAATTCTGCCCAATCGTCCTGGTTGGCTGAAGAAAAAATTCTCAGGAATGTTTCAAGGTCTTGGTTGACTCTCTCGGTCTGGCCATTCGACTGAGGGTGGTAAGATGAAGACAAACACAGGCGGACACCCAAGATCTTGCATAGGGAACGCCAAAATCTGGAAACAAACTGTACTCCTCTATCTGAAACGATCTCAGACGGGCACTCATGAATTGGGAATATTTCTTTAATAAAGTGGTTAGCCAGAGTGGGAGATGAAGGCAGGCCGACCAGTGGGACAAAATGGGCCATCTTGGAGAACCTGTCCACGATTACCCAAATGGTGTTAAATCTTTTGCTGGGAGGAAGATCGGTAATGAAATCCATGCTTATATGGGTCCATGGTTTAAAAGGTATAGGCAAAGGTTGAAGCAAACCAGCCGGAGCCTAATGGGACGACTTGAACTGGGTACAAATATCACAGGCAGAGACGAAATCTTTGACATCACTTCTGATAGTAGGCCACCAATAATTCAGAGAGAGCGTCTCCAAGGTTTTCCGTACTCCGACATGGTCGGCAAAACGGGAGGAATGATGCCAAGAGAGAATCTTCTTTCTAAGTAGGGAGGGCACAAAGGTCTTGCCAGAGGGTGGAGCGGTGGCCGAAGAAGCAGAAAGAATCACACATTTAGGATCAAGCACTGGACGATCCATACGGTCTTCATAGTCTGAGGAATGAGCAACCGCTCGAGATAATGCATCCGCCTTTTTGTTCTTGGAGGCTGGTTTGAAGGTGATAACAAGATCAAAGCTGGAGAAAAATAGTGACCATCTGGCTTGTCGTGGATTCATACATTGGGCGGACTGTAGATAGAGAAGATTTTTGTGGTCGGTGAATATGGTTATAGGATGGCGAGCCCCCTCCAACAGATATCTCCATTCCTCTAAGGCCACTTTGATAGCTAAGAGTTCCTTGTCCCCAATAGTGTAGTTTCTCTCTGCAGGCAGAAGACTTCGAGAGTAAAAGGCACAGGGATGAAGTTTCTTTTGCACTGAGTTTTGAGATAGGATGGCCCCTATTCCAACGTTGGAGGCATCTACTTCGAGGAAGAACGGAAGAGTGATATTAGGTTGTTGGAGAATGGGAGCAGAGGTGAAGTCCTCTTTAAGAAACTGGAATGCCTGATGGGCATCAGGAGACCACTGTTTGGTGTTTGCACTCTTGTGGGTAAGGGAGACTATGGGTGAAACAATGGAGGATAATCCTTGAATAAAGCGCCAATAGTAATTGGAAAAGCCCAAAAAGCGTTGTAAAGCTTTGAGAGTTGTTGGCAGGGGCCAATGTAGAACCGCTTCTACTTTTTCAGGATCCATCTCCAAGCCCACTCCAGAGACGATGTACCCCAAGAAGGGAATTTGAGATAATTCAAAAGAACATTTTTGCAACTTACAGAATAATTGATTATTACGAAGTCTAGAGAGAACCTCGGCAACATGTTGTCGGTGTGAGGAAAGGTTCTGAGAGAAAATCAGTAGGTCGTCTAGGTACACAACGACACATACATAAAGCAGGTCCCGGAAGATCTCATTCACGAATCCTTGGAAGACAGCTGGGGCGTTACATAACCCAAATGGCATGACAAGATATTCATAGTGTCTGTCCCTGGTGTTGAAAGCTGTCTTCCATTCGTCTCCAGCCTTGATCCGAATTAGGTTATAAGCACCGCGGAGGTCTAGTTTGGTGAAAATCCGGGCTCCTTTGATGCGGTCGAAGAGCTCAGAAATCAAAGGAATAGGGTAACAGTTCTTGATAGTAATTGTGTTAAGACCTTGATAATCGATACAAGGTCTTAATGAACCGTCCTTTTTTATAACGAAGAAGAAGCCCGCTCCTGCGGCAGAAGTAGGTGGTCGTATGAAGCCTCGATGAAGATTTTCTTTAACGTAGTCTGACATAGCCTGGGTCTCTGCTAACGAAAGGGGATATACTCGACCCCTAGGTGGCATTTTACCAGGTTGTATTTCCACCGGACAGTCCCAGGTACGGTGAGGAGGAAGACATTCAGAAAGTATCTTGTCAAATACATCCGAAAAGGAAGCATACTGTGGAGGAAGACCAGGCAGAGGAGGACTCAGCGAGGAGTTGGACATTTTCACTGGAAGGACCCGAGGAAGACATCGGTCATGGCATGCAGAACCCCATGATACAACTTGAGGCGAATTCCAGTCTATTTGTGGAGAATGGAGTTGGAGCCAGGGAAGGCCCAAACGAGAGGACTAGTAGTAGAAGGAAGGACCAAGGGGGAGATTTGTTCCTGATGCAAGGCCCCGACTTGAAGAGACAGAGGGATGGTACGTTTAGTGATGATTCTGTTAGCAATCTGATATCCATCAATAGCCGTGATGACAATAGTCTTGTCTAGTGGAATGACTGGTAGGGACCATTGAAGCACCAGAGAGTTTGAAATGAAGTTCCCCGCTGCTCCAGAATCCAAGAGTGCCTGAAACGTAAAAGAACTGGTAGAAGTAGAGATGGTAACAGGAAAGGAGCAATTTTCTGAGGCTTTACAGAGTGGAGAGGATTCCAGAGACCCCAACCTAACCTTTACGGAACAGGTTAGGGTCTTGCGTTTCCTGTTTTTTTTGGGCAAGAATTAAGAACATGACTTGGGTCAGCACAATAAATACAAAGTTTGTTCTTCAGGAGTCTCTCCCTCTCTTCCGGTGTTAATCTAGAGCGTCCCAACTCCATGGGTTCTATTGGTGGAGAGGGGTGACGGTATTGAGGTGCCAAATGGATCGGTGCCCTTGAAGAGGGCTCTTTTTCCGAAGTTCTCTCCCAGAATCTCATGTCCACTCGGTTACATAGGGATATCAAGGCATCCAAGGAGAAGGGTAATTCTTGAGATGGTAACACGTCTTTAATTTTATCAGAAAGACCTTGCCAGAAAGCAGCTGTTAAGGCTTCGTTATTCCACTGGAGTTTAGCAGAGAATGTATGACATTGGATCACATATTGTGCTACAGAGCAGGAGCCTTGTCGCAACCGAAGGATGCTGGATGCGGCTGAGACGACTCGTCCGGGCTTGTCAAAGATTCTTCAAAATGTAGAAATGAAGGCAGCACTATCTTTTAGGAGAGGGTCAGCCTTCTCCCAGAGGAGGGAGGCCCATGCCAGAGCCTGTCCAGAGAACAATGAGATCATATAGGCTACCTTAGAGCGATGGGTAGGAAAATTTTGAGGTTGAAGTTCGAAATGAATGGAGCACTGATTGAGAAAGCCCCTGCAAGCTTTTGGGTCTCCATCAAACTTGGAAGGAGTAGGCAGGTGTAATGCAGAAAGTGTAAGGACTTGAGGTGGTTCAGAGGACTGAGACACCATGGGAGGATTTGGAACTGGAGACGAGGTTGCTGGCTGCAAGGAGTCTACCCGAGACACTAGGGATTGGAAGCATTGAAGTAATTGATGCTGAACGGTATCTTGTTGTTCTACCCGAGTAACCAAGTGTTGTAAAAGATCCTTAGCTGTAGGTTCCGAACCTGGGTCCGTCATGGCCTGTTCTTACTGTCACAGTCACTAGGAGTCTAGACCCAGAATCTACCAATAGATGACTTTGCCCACCAGAGGCGCGGAGTCTAACACAGCGGCTGGTCTTCTCCAGGAACTCCCGCAAGGAAGTATGGGTTTTAGCGGCTTCCACTGTGCAGGTCGTGGCCCTCTGATGAGTAAGGTAGAGTTGACGGATAACAGCTATAGAAGATGGTTAGGTGCTAGCCAGGGCTAGATAGTAGAGAAGGCTCAGAAGTAACGGAGAGTCTTGGGAGAGAAGAGGCCGAGCTGTGGTCAGCGGAGGATGGAAGTAGAACGAGAATGCTTCTGAGGGAGGCAGGTATAGTAGCAGGTCACAAAGGAACAAACTGGGGTTGAGAGATATAAGTATTGCCACCAATGTGGAGACGAGGTCTGTCCAGGCTGCAGGTACGATACAAGGTAGCGTGGAGCTGTCTGCGGCTGACAGGTATTACCACCAAAATGGAGATGAGGTTTGTCCAGTCTGCAGGTACGATACAAGGTAGCGTGGAGCTGTCTGCGGCTGACAGGTATTACCACCAAGGTGGAAATGAGGCTTGTCCAGTCTGCAGGTACGATACAAGGTAGCGTGGAGCTGTCTGCGGCTGACAGGTATTACCACTAAGGTGGAGATGAGGCTTGTCCAGGCTGCAGGTTATGATACAAGGTAGCGTGGAGCTGTCTGCGGATGACAGGTATAAGATCCAGGAGGTGTGAACACCTTGGTTGCCTCAGCAGAATGAGAACCAAGAACAGGCAAGGAAGGAAGGTCAGGGGAAGCCTTAAATAGGAGGAGACAATTGGAGAACCAATGAGGGAGAGGAAAAGGTTTCAACAGTCCTTCGGTCTGCACATGCGCAGAAGCATGGCTAAGATGGTGGACGACCGCAGCGTCGCACGGGCACCGGCAGAGTAGAGAGTGGGCTGACTCTTGACCCAGAGGACCGGTGAGTGACACATGTTAGCTGACCAGGTATGTCTTAAGAACTGGTACCCTATGAGCTGCCAATGGTCAATGCGAATAAAGAGAAAGACAGAAAATTGGGTTTTTTGATGTAAAAATATATGTAGGTTAGACATGGCAGGGGCGGATCTAGAATATTATTTCACAGGGGTGATTTATGGGTGGCAATTTAGTCCCTGTCCCCTTTTTGCCAGCTAAGAGGCTGCCTGCGGCTGCACACTATGTGCAGTCCGTTTGGCAGAGACAGGTAGGGAGAGTGTGCTGCCCGGCTGGTCTGATTGTGTTTAAAACACAATCAGAGCACAATCGTAACGCAAAAAGTGCATATTATCCGTGTTTTAAAAGAGCACACAACTGTTGCGTAGTTCAGCTAGTATTCAAGTCAGGGCTGGATTAACAATGGGCCTGATGGGGCTGCAGCCCCAGGCCTCTCCACAGAAATAGGCCCTGGCCAGCCAAGAGTAGGAAAAAAATGTTTGTTTTTTTATGTGAGGGCAAATGGCGTGGGGAGGGTGGTGAGGCTTCTCTGGTTGCCAGGGGCAGTTCTGTCATCGTGTCCTGTGTATTGTGTGGCGATCACAAGGGTGATGTGTGGTCTTCTGCTGCTGTAGCACATCCACTTCAAGGTTGGATGTGCTGTGAATTCTGAGACGCTCTTCTGCATATCACCAATGGTTAATTGAGATACTGTCGCCTTCCTGTCAGCTGGAACCAGGCTGGCCATTCTCTTCTGATGTCTCTCATTAACAAGGTGTTTCCACCCACAGAACTGCCACTCACTGGATGGTGTATGGTAATGGTTTAGGTTTTGAGCATTGTTCTGTGTAAACTCTAGAGACTGTTGTCTGGAAAAAAACCAAGAGATCAGCAGTTTATGAGGTACTGAAACAACCCACATGGCACCAACAATCATTCCACAGTAAAAGTCACTTAGATCACATTCCTTCTCTATTCTGGTGTTTGGTGTGCAAGTTTTTCACATTTTTGCAATATATATATATATATATATATATATATATATATCTCATCATCATCATCATCAACATTATATAGCACCAGCAGATTCCGTAACACTTTATAATTGGGAACAAACCGTTATAAAACAATACTGGTTGATACATACAGAGAAGTAACAGGTTTCTGCTTGCAAGCTTACAATCTATGGGGCAATGGGAGTTTGATACACAAGAGTAAGTGCTCCATTATATTGCATATTGGTCCAGCTAGAATGCAGAGGTAAAAATTATTTAGTGGGCTGTATGATCAGTCACACAACAATGTTGGTCAGAGGTTTTTCGTCTTGTGTCAGCTGTGTAGACGGTGGTAACATGGTAACCTAGGGAGATTAAAAGGGTAGTTGAGGAATATTATAAGCTTGTCTGAAGAGGTGGGTTTTCAGAAAACGCTAGAAGGTTTGAAGACTAGAGGAAAGTCTTATTGTGCGAGGGAGGGAATTTCACAAAGTGAGTGCAGCACAAAAGAAGTCCTGTAACTGGGAATGGGAGGATGTGATGAGAGTGAAAGAAAGACTCAGATTTGTGCAGAACAGAGGTGTCGAGATGGGAGATATTTTGAGACAAGTGAGGAGATGTATGTTGGTGCAATGATGATGATGAGTGCATGAATTAAAGTTTTTGCAGTGTCCTGTGTGAGATATGTAAGTTTTTTTGGAAATGCTTTTTAGATGTATGCTGCATGATGTAAATATAGAGTTGATGTGAAGAACAAAGGATAGTTGGGAGTCAAGGATTACACCTAGGCAGCAAGTTTACGGGGTGGGATTTATGGTTGTGTTATCAACAGAAAAAGAAATGTCAGGCAAGACGCTTTTGTTAGTGGGTGGGAATATTATTAATTCTGTATTTAAAAGATTGTGTTTGAGTTGGTGAGAGGACATCCAAGATGAAATGGCAGAAAGACAGTCAGTGAAGTGAGACACAGATGGTGAGAGATAAGGAGAGGAAAGATGCATAGAGATGATACTGTAATCCAAAGGAGCGTATTAGTTTTCCAAGAGAAGCGGTGTAGATAGAGAATAGCAGAGGACCTAAGACTGAGCCTTGCGGTACTCCAACTGATAAAGGAAGCAGAGCGGTGGTGGATCCAGAGAAATTAACACTGAAAGAGCGATTAGATAGGTAGGATTAGAACCAGGATAG
This sequence comes from Mixophyes fleayi, assembly GCF_038048845.1. Lineage (NCBI taxonomy): Eukaryota > Metazoa > Chordata > Amphibia > Anura > Limnodynastidae > Mixophyes > Mixophyes fleayi. The sequence continues at coordinate 306,586,287 of NC_134402.1, read as the reverse complement.
GACAGTATCTTGAAGACCTAGGGATTGTAGCGTTTGTGTGAGGATAGAGAGGTCAACAGTGTCAAATGCAACAGACAGATCCAGTAGAATTAGAAGAGAGTAATAAATGGCCTTTAGTTTTAGCTGTGATGAAATCATTGACAACCTTGGTCAGGGCAGTCTCTGTGGAGTGTTGAGAGCAAAATGATGTCTCTGATGAAATCGACCTATAGGTTATGAAACGCGTCATACCTTATGCGGATGCTTTTTGTAATTGGGAGCATGAAGCACTAAAGACTTTATCATTATTTCTACCAACGAATTCTAAATCTGGACCTACGACTGTTGCATTTGAATAACATCACCTTGCCATCTGCACTGTTGTGGGATTATTGACAGGGCACTCCCTGTGTACGGGGAAGGAAGAGTTCAAACATTGACGATCCTCAGTACACTGTGTGTGGTCTACATAGCAATGTACACGGAGCTGTGCTAAACTACAACTTGGTTCCCCTGCGTACGGAGGGAGAGGAGTCCATTCATCGCCCACCCTTTCAATATTGTGGGTGATTTACATAGCTACGCACACCCAGGGCCCTCTTAACAACATTTGGGGCCCCGGGCAAAGCAGTGCACCTGGGCCCATATATATATCAAAAAAAATAAAATGATTATATATATATGGGCCCTGCAGCCCAGGGGGCCCGTCAGAGGCAGCGAGAGAGAAAAGTTCCTGAAAAAAAAAGAAGAAAATACTTACCTTGCGGTCAGCTGGCGATCCGGCTCCCTCCCTGGTCTCCTCCTCCGTGCTGCGCTCTGCAAAGGATGTCGGGCGGGCGTGTTGACGTCACGCCCAACATGCACTGCGAGTGCCACATGGAGGAGGAGACCAGAGAGGGAGCCGTATCGCCAGCTGCCCTATGGAAGAGACGGCCCTGCGCACACCGAGCTGTGCTGATTTACATCTCAGTTCCCCTCTCAAGTCATCTAGGTGAGAACATCGGCTCATGTAAAGGATTTATCTTTAGTCAGCATTCATACTTAATCAAGTAGGGACATTTGGTGGTTAGGTTGGTCCCTGAATATTATTTGATACAGTACATTCTTTAGTTTGCACTCTGGAAACTGAATTACTTCGTTCAAATATACAGTGAATGTGCTTAGCTCCAGCAACATATTTGGATTGTTATTCAATCTATTGATTAAATTTGGGGGTAAATGTATTATGCTCCATTTTTTTTCCTCTCGCGGGAGATCGGCGACTTTGCATGTAAAATTTAAAGCGGTGCTGCCTTGTAAAGGCAAACTTTTACATTTACCCCTTGATTTTTAGCATGTAACATCATTGCAGCATTAGTTGATATTTGCGTTGAGTTCATTAGTACCAACTGTGTTTCAATTATTTATTCCACTTAATGTTTTTATATGTGTTGAAATTTTATGAATAAATAACATTTATAATTAATATCTGTTACCACAGCCTATTTATCTGATGTGGTACAATACACACTATTGCATATTTGTTCATTTGTTGAGAACAAAAGCCTGACTGAAAAGGATCCGGTAGGTTGTTTGCAGAAAGAATGTGTGTGATCAATATAGATACATACAATAGACAGTGTTTTTATAATAATTTTTACTTAGATTCAAGTTTAATTTATTTTATTAAGTTTTCAGCACCCTGTACTATGTTCAATATTAAAAACCTGAAAGTTAGCATTTTTCATGTATGTTTTTGTTAAAGCACTTTATGAATCCCCTATGCTGGCTCAAATTATTTCTAAAATGCAGTACAGCTTTGAAATGGAGGCAATAGACATGCCATACTCCACTTCTGCTTCAGCCCCTTCATGAAGTTGTTCAAGTGCCATGTATACGTTACAGAGGAAGCGGGTGCAAATAGAGGGTTATCTTCCTCCTCTCCCACCCACTCTCTCCTCGCTTTACCTGATTCCCCCCAGGAGGATAAGTGATTCCCCCCACGACATCTTCTGGACGTTCTTTCTATGTTTCTATGATGTGCATTGTAATGGGTTTTTTTTTGTTTTGTTGTGTCTTTTCTTTTTTCAGAATGTGTGGATTTATATTTTTGCCAATACTCATTGAGCAACTACCCCCTTCCTTCTGCTAGGGCGTTCCCCACTGTATCCCCCCTTGTTGATTCCCCTCCATTTTTTTTCTGTACCCCAAATATTTTGCAAAAACTTCAATAAAAATTATTGAGGAAAAAGGAAGCACTTTATAAATAAAAATAATCAACCATTGTATCTTTGTTTTTAATGGTCAATAAAATAACATACTTTTACCTCTCAACTGGATAGTCCTGATTTTAGGGGACTATTTGATAAGACAAGAGCTTGTCCCAGCATCAGGAACAGCTGGGATGTATTCCCACCAGTTAGTGTTGCACTCTTTATATAAGGAAGGATGGGAGGGAGATGTAGGTGGCTGGAGGGAAGTGCAAGCTATGCCCTCCATGGTGCTGGCCGGTTTTTTTTTTCATTTTATTTTTTGCAGCATTTTAGACAGAGATTCTTTCCTACAACTCTTCATGTTGTTGTTCAGCTGGAAATTGTTGAGAGAGAAAAAATAGATTAAATACTATATTTAAACAATGTTAGCAGGTATATGCTTTGGACACCACTTTTACATTACAGTATTTATGTGAAGTTTGGTCCCACATTTCTCAAGCTCTACAGGTGCTATATTATTTTAAATTATCCTTAACATTTTTCATAAACTTAACACAGCACTCTTCAAAGGACTGCACTTTGGAGCCACATGCAGATGTAGTTGTGGTGTGGTTGTTGCAGTTATTAAATACACCTATATAACAGCAGCCCAGGCAAATATGGAATCAGCAGATAAAAATTTGTGAGGTCTATACTTTTCTACAGAAGAAAAAAGATGATAGTGAACCGTACCTACGCAACAAATGAGTTTGCATTAGAATTTTTGACACTCACCATAGATTTCTGTATTTAAACAAATTACATCATAAAAAAATATCCCTGATGAATAAGCTCCTGGGCCCAGCCAAGCCACCACAAAGTGACACCAGCCCATCTAGGAGCAGATCACAAGGCAGATCAGTGCTGTGGCTCCCATCCGCAGAACAGCTTCGGAAATAAAAAAGGCGTGAGTAAAGTAACATGTACAAAATAAATTGTATGGTCCTACTAAATTCTGGCAATGGACACCTTCTTTCATTATTTTTCAATGTACAAATGTAGGCCTAGACATGTGATTGATAGCTTTTGAAATGATCTCTTCCTAAGTATTAACAAGCAGTCAAAAACCCACACTAACCTACCAACATGTGTAGTTGTATAGACTTCATCATCAGCAGCAGCAGCTATTTATATAGCGACACTAATTCCGCAACTCTGTACAGAGAACTCACTCACATCAGTCCCATTGGATCTTACAGTCTAAATTCCCATACGATTATGTATTATTGTTTTCCCTTAATATTCATGTATGAAAATGTGTATATTGTATGTAACCTTTAAAAATGTGCTTCGCTGACTGACCTAAGTGACCTGTTCAATTGATAAAGAGTCCTTTGAAATTAGTCAGGCCCTGGGACAGATAAGCATCTCTGAGGAGTTTGTATATATAGAGCATGTGGACCTGACCAGCTGGACAGGACGGGCAGAGGTGAGAAACATGCCCACTGAGATGCCAGACATATAACAGGGATAGACAACTCACTTCGAAAGCCCTGTGTCATTCTGGGAAACAATCTGTTCTGACTGACAGCTAACCTCCAAAGGTGGGTATGAGGGCCATGTGAGAAAGGTTTAAATCAGCTGCCTTACCTAGTAAAAGTGTTAATTTATTTGAGGAGATCTAGATTTAAGTGAGCCATCTTTCCCAAAGTGTACTCCTCTCACGCCAAGTCTTAACAATTAAGTTAGTGACTCTGGTTTTATTTCCTATTTTATTTATTTACGAAGCCAAGTGAGGCTCATGCTACATGTGTATGTGATTTAAGTGTGAAATATTAATAAGTGGTCTTGGTGAACGCAAGGACTCCATAGTAAATCATTTGTGGTGGTAGAAAAGGTGTATTCATTTGTAAATGACCAAGGTAACTCCAGTCACAGCCAGCTGTTTCAGGTTGCTGTATCTCAGACAGACTAGGCATTCATGACAGTCCCCTGCAAGCAACAGAACAGGCAGCATCAGGTAATTGAACATCATCTCCTATTTCATCCATTTACTAGGTAAATACTTTAATGTTGAAGAGTTAGTAGTAGTCAGGCCAGTAACCACCGAAATCCAGAAGCCAGGAACCAGTCAGGAGCCAGTACCAATGGAAATGCAGAGCCATGGATCAGGAGTCAGAGGTCACTGTAATGCAAGAGCCAGGATTCAGGAGCCAGAAGTCACTGTAATGCAGAGCCAGGGGTCAGGAGCCAGAAGTCACTGTAATGCAGAGCCAAGGGTCAGGAGCCAGAAGTCACTGTAATGCAGAGCCAGGGGTCAGGAGTCAGAAGTCACTGTAATGCAAGAGCCAGGATTCAGGAGCCAGAAGTCACTGTAATGCAGAGCCAGGGGTCAGGAGCCAGAAGTCACTGTAATGCAGAGCCAAGGGTCAGGAGCCAGAAGTCACTGTAATGCAGAGCCAGGGGTCAGGAGTCAGAAGTCACTGTAATGCAAGAGCCAGGATTCAGGAGTCAGAGGTCACTGTAATGCAAGAGCCAGGATTCAGGAGCCAGAAGTCACTGTAATGCAGAGCCAGGGGTCAGGAGCCAGAAATCACCATAATGAAGAGCCAAGGGTCAGGAGCCAGAAGTCACTGTAATGGAGAGCCAGGGGTCAGAAGTGGAAGGTACAATAAAGGAAGCTAGTGTGTAAAGAATATAACCAACAATATGAAGCTGGACAGGTGAAGACCTACCTCAGAAAGACCCCTTGAAGGAAGAGGAAGGGAACACAACTACAACAGTAAATAATCTGCTGATTGTCCCCAGATATCAATAAGTGGCAACATAAATTTGCATGTAAATGGTAACTAAAATAAGCAAAAAAGAATAATTAATATATGGCGCTCCACTTCAGAGCTGCTTGTAGCTACCTCTGGGCAGAAAGCCCCAAGCATATAATATAACAACAAATAATGAGGAACTGACAAGCGCTCCTATACAACAAAGAGATCTAGGGCAAATTAATAAGCTGTATGGATATGTAAAAAAAAACATAGGCAAAAGGTATAGGCAGTGAGAACCACATAAAACCCACAAACAATATTGTCCTCCAATAAATAAAGCTTGTGAGTATAATCTCTTCAAACTATTAGTCAAAGATCTGACGGTAGAAAGCATAAAACATTGGCAGTATGAACCACATGTAATCCATATACAGTATAGTCCTCAAACAATATAGGGCTCTAGATCTCTTTGTTGTATAGGAGCGCTTGTCAGTTCTTCATTATTTGTTGGTATAAATTTGCATGTACCAAGCTGGGAAAAGGATAAACATGGTCACATGCAAAACAGCAATAGTCTACAGAATTTTTCCCTCCTTCTCACATTTGAGGTAGCATGGATGCGGGTTAAGAGAGGATTTCATTCATATTTGGTGGATGTATGACAAAAATTCCATATTGTGGAGGGACGTACGAACACTGCTTCCAAGCGTGGAATAAAGAATATCAGTAGTGTCGAAGTCAGCAAATTGGATAAAGTCATTTCAATTAATATCGAGCAAACTTGATTGTCTTTGTCTGAAATTATGCGTAGAGCACGCTACAGCGTAAAAGGGCGTATCCAGCTGCAACATGTGGCAATAAGCAGTTTCTACACTTTTACACACATTCGCACAAACATAAGCATTTGTAAATAGTACACATTAATTGTAGTTGCAACACATAGTCATTTATGTCGAAATATAGTAGAATTCATGTGTAATAAAGAAGGTATATGCATACTAGTGAATCCTACGGTTCAGGTTAAGGGAAATATGTCATGTCTGATATCATATTAATCCCCTTTACATCAGCAGCTGTCCGGTGCATTCAGCAAAGAGATCGCACATTGCATACTCTAGTAATTGATGTTAGGGAATAAACCTTTAATATGATATTGACTGTGAAATGCTAATGGACTGATTGTAATTGGAGTTCTGGCGGGAAGAACAGAGCTCATCCCCTGGAGAGATGACCCCCACCTTTGGATTCCTTATATTGAATCAACCTATGATGTGCAACTCCCTGGACCTTTCTGAAGCCTGGACCAATAGAAGCAAGCTATACCATCTGCATTGTTTCACTGTATCTCTGTTTGCATATAAGCAGTAGCTCTCATGTAGTGTTCAGTCACCTTGACCACAGACTTCAGACCTGAATGACTGTACAGTGGATCCAGAGCGCCTGCGATAAGTAACGGCTGTACTTATTATTATTTCGCTTGATTTATTCTGCTATTTTTTGAGAATAAATATTTGTGCGTTGGAAACACAAATCGAGATTCGACAATCGTTATTGGATAGCGACAAAACGCTCTTAACAGTAGTCAATATGATCAGTTTCTGTCACTGTTCTCCCTTTACACCTCTTCCCTCGGTGAACTCATCAGCTCCTTTGGTCTCAAGTACCACCTCTATGCGGATGACACCCAACTCTACCTTTCCTCTCCCGATCTCTCTCCCTCCCTCCTCTCCAGGGTGTCCGCCTGCCTCTCTGCCATCACCTCCTGGATGTCCTCTAGATTCCTCAAACTCAATCTCACAAAAACCGAACTTATTGTCTTTCCCCCCACTCACTCCCCCTGCCCTTCCGATCTTTCCATCACCGCTCTCAACCCCTCTATTTCCCCTGTTTCTCAACTTTGCTGCCTCGGCGTCACCCTGGACTCCTCTCTCTCTTTTGTCCCTCACATCCTCTCTCTCGCCAAATCCTGCCGCTTCCAGCTGCGCAACATCGCACGCATTCGGCCCTTCCTCTCCCAAGATGCCACCAAAGCCCTTGTCCACTCTCTTATTATCTCCCGCTTGGACTACTGTAACCTCCTCCTTACTGGCCTCCCCCGCTCTCATCTCGCTCCCCTTCGCTCCGTACTCAATGCAGCCGCTCGGCTCATTTTCCTTTCTCGCCGCTCCTCTTCTGTCTCCCCCCTCTACCAATCCCTCCACTGGCTCCCCATCCCCTACAGAATCGTGTTCAAGCTCCTCACTCTTACTTTTAAGGCCCTCTCCAACTCCACTGCTCCCTACATCTCCAACCTCATCTCCATTCACGCTCCATCCCACCCTCTTCGTTCGGCTAACGACCGCCGCCTCTCTTCCCCCCTGGTTACCTCCTCCCATGCTCGCATCCAAGACTTCTCCGGCGCTGCCCCCCTCCACTGGAACCAGCTCCCCCGCTCCATCAGAACTTCCCCCAACTTGTCCAGCTTCAAACGGGCCTTAAAAACCCACCTCTTCCTTAAAGCCTTTCAGTCCCCCACCCATTGACCTCCTCCCAGTCTCCCCCTATCCCCCTCCCTCTCCTGTCCCCCTCCTACTTCCCTCCTTTTCATTCTCCTCTCCCCCCCCCCTCCGTCCCTGTCTCCGTCATCCACATTCCCTCCTCCTACCATTGTGTCTCTGTCCGTCCTACCCTCCCCTTAGATTGTACGCTCCTCCGAGCAGGGCCTCCTCTCCTTCTGTTCTCCACCACCTTAACTCTGCTCTCCAGCTCCTTGTCTCCTCCGTGAGGTCCTCCGGCCCCTGTCTCTACCCCGCTGGGGGCTCTCACCTCTAATCTAGCTGTTCATTGAGCTTCTGAGTTACTGTGATTTCTGTTAACTGTACTGTGCTGTCTCACCCTGTATCGTGTTTCTGTCTGTCCCTGTACGGCGCTACGGATACCTAGTGGCGCCCTATAAATAAAAATTAATAATAATAATAATAATAATAATATCTAGAAGCTGGACCAGTATTGCTTGTAATAGACTGAAAACGCAAGGAACCTGTATGTGGAATATAGGTAAATTAAGTGTAAGTGTAACAGTGCCTCTATAGGAACCAGAAGGAAGCACCTTCACTAATTGCATCAGGTTTATAACCAAAAATGCCTCCCATGGGCCCTTCAGCTTGAGGCATGACACCTGCAGAACAAGGTGCCCATATCCATTGACCACCCTATTTTAAGACTCAAGCTGGTCCACCACTGCCTGTAAAGATAGAGATGATGACTGAAGTGTTACAGATGCAGCTACGTTTCAGCATCTCATGTACACCAAGATTCAACAATGTTGAAGGAACACAAAGCCAGCTATCACCAGCCGCTGATGCACTCCCAAGCCACACAACCATAGAGCCAGGAGGAAGTGACTTAGTAACAGCAGGCTCTGAAGCAGCAAAGTAATCCTTTGTTCTGGAAGATGACCTGAAAGGAGAAAGCTGCAAACAACATGCCAGACTCATTGCCCACCTATGAAAACTATTAACAAAATGCCTGTCTTATTTTAAAGACTTTTGAAAGCTTTCCTGCCACAAGTGGGGGCCTTCAGAATCTCTGGACTCCATCCAGGTGGAAGCCTGGCCTGCCTAGACTTTCGTGTCTACTGCTTTACTAAACTCTGTACCCTGATGTTTGCTTTCTCTGCACCATAATTGCTTGCATATCCACAAGGTGAAAAAGGGGTACTCCTGCCTCCACTACGATCTTTTACTGAAAAGATTGTTGGACGTTATACCATTATGGGATCATGCCACAGAAAATCCAGTTGACCTCAATGACTGCTTCCTGTAGCTGATGTCCCTGCTTCTGTGTGAAGCACCTGGAAAGAAAAACAAGAATAATGTCCAGCGGCAGAAGGCTCTTATTGCCTCCACATGGATGTCACTTAAGAGGAGGCAGACCACAGCCCTAATATATCTCTAGCAGAAGGATGTACCACTCTTACTCCTCTCTCTGCCATCCACAAACTCTCAACTATTCCTATGGGACTTCCCAATGTCTTGTGGGATATGCTAATAACTGGATGTCCTATGGGTCTGGCTCCCAGACGAGTGAGACTTCCCAACCCTAGCGGAAAGCAGTGAAGAGCCCAGGACAAGTTTCCCCACTGCACTTATGTCCTGCTCACCTAATGTTGCAAGTTTCTTACCTTCATATGAAAGTGTATTATGTGCATCTTATGTTGACATAAATTCATTTTTAAAGTTCAGCCTTTGCTTACTGGACACTGCAACAATATCTCACTAAGCAATGGGGTCATGGGTTTTATTGAAGCCAGGGTTGTATCTGTGTGGAGTTTGTATGTTCTCTCTGTGTTTTCGTGGGTTTCGTCTGTGCTCCGGTTTACTCCAATAAATATTGGTACGTTAACTGGCTTCTGACAAGTGTGTATGTGTGTGGTAGGGAATTTAGAATATAAGCTTCAATGGGGGAGGGACTGGTGTGAATGATCATATATTCTCTGTACAGCGCTGCATAATATTTGGCATGACATAGAAAATATTTTTATTATTATCAATAATTGTATCGTAAGGGCGAATGCAGTATAAAGTGGAAAACATTTTAAAATGGTTTCCAGGGACTGTCTGTTCCTAAGCTTTGCATCTAACATGTTTAATCATCATGTCTAATCATCATGTTGTTTTTACTGGTTTTGGTTATAGCATACGTTTTGCATTTTATGAACTGCTATTTAATAAATATTTACTTATAAAACCAGGGACAAATCTTTAAAACCTGGGACTGTCCCTGAAAATTAGGAACAGTTGACAACTATGTAAATACAGTGCCCTCTTTTTATACCACCACCCTTTATAATGCCACACCTAGATATACTTTCCAGACAAAAGTACATAAATTAATAAAATATATATATAAATTCCATTATATATGTCGCTCTCTTTATAATGGCCGCCCCCACGTTATAATGCCAGTTTTTACCTGTGTTTTTAGCTGGCGGTATAAAGAACAAGCACTATACAATTGTATTCTTTTACAAACACCTTAATCTGGTTATTTGTTTAAAAATTCCTATGTCTATGCAAGTAAATGTAAACAAAGTAACAAATAGCATGTTGTAATGGTCTTATTGCCAACAGTGTACTTAAGGGCAGCAACTATGGGTATGACTTTCACAGATAGTCTCCCTGCAGTTTGTTCTGAATAACATCTTAACCAGAGCTGTGCTGAAGTTCAAGGAAAGTTAGGACTATAGAAGTCCTCATTAGAGCAGATATGAAAATAGTGGTAGTACCAAATATGTCTGATATTCACCATGTCTCAGAGAACATTTCTGGGTGCATTTCACCTCCGCACTCCGGGTGTCGCTATGTCTCAGCTGCAGAGTCAAAGTGTCACTTCTTGGGAAAGAGGAAGTCAGAGAAACAGAAAGCACAAAACAAGTAAGTGGGGCGGATTGTTAGTGGTTACACAATAGAATATATCTAAGGGGTCGTCAGTGGACACAATGGTAGCTGTGGGTAAATAGGAGAAGTACAAGGACCCGGAAGCCGCAATGAGGGGCTCTGCAGTATGAAGCAGCCTCTGCTCTTCCAGCTGCTGTAGAACTACACGTCCCTGCATGGCCTGTCAGCCGGCTTGTTAAGGGACGAGTCATAACAACAACCTGCTGTACATCACAAGACAGCATTTAGACCATTCTATAACGAGGTGCCGCATTCTGTAAAAGGAATACTAACAAGATAAAACTTAAAAGATATATATATATATATATAAAGCTTTGTGATAGTATTTATCTTTAAGCTAGTTTGTACAAAAGTCCCATAGTGTAGAAGTAATATGCAAGTACCCCCTCACCCTGCATGTCTCTAGGTATTGCATATACACACACTGTTCATCCAGAGCTTCTTACAGGGTCCTTAAAGGGCTCTCCCTGAAGGTGCTCATACAGAAACTGGTAGCAACTTTCTGGAGATTGCCAGCAGTGACGCACTTTGTATATCTTAGGGTGAGGGAGGGGAAGGACAAGAAAGGAAAAGCAAAATAGGGTAGGGGGGAGGTAAGAATAAGGGGATATGACAGTAATATGGTTAAAGGTAGAGAAGGATAGAATGGAGGGATAAAAATTGAGAAGAGAGCGTCAGTGCTTTATTTGCTCATTATAGCTATTGATACATGTAGGAAAGACATCCAATCCCGGATCATTGAGTAATTTCATTGTGATTGAATTCCTTATCATCATCAACATTTATTTATATAGCGCCAGCAAATTCCGTAGCGCTTTACAATTGGGAACAAGCATTAATAAGACAATACTGGGTAATACATACAGAGAGGAACCCTGCTCGCAAGCTTACAAATTCCTCCATCTCTTTTATTAATAAGCTAGCTCATCTTTGAACCCCCTCACACTCTTCTATGTCTTTCTTATACACAGTTGCCTTAAAGTGCATCCCATATTCTAGAAATGATTTAACGATTGATTTATACAATAGCAAAATTACATGTGCTTTTATATGAACAGTTTTGGGCATCCCAGGATATTTTTAGCTCTTGGAGCGACTGCCTGACACCTCCGTGCTGCTATAGACTTATTATCTACTCCTATATCTAAGTTCTTTTCCATTTAGGATCTCTTCAGTTGTATCTAATTTAATATGTAGGTAGCACAATTATTACTATGGCCTAAATGCTTTGCCTTACAGCTTTCTATTTCATCTGAGATTTCTCTGCCAATTTTTTTCTGTAGTGACTTAATGTCGTACTTGCCTACTCTCCTGGAATGTCTGGGAGGCTCACAAATTTCGTTAAATCCTCCTGGACTCTCAGAAGAGCAGGCATTCGGATTCCAGATGGAAGCTGGGATTAATGACGCCATTTGTGTTATTATGCCCAGCCCCCACAGTACAATACAGCCATTCATGAGAAGGTACAGGGCAGGTGACAGGATGGCATTGTCACTCCCCCTCCCACACTAACCACCTGATCTCCCTGAAGGGAAACAAGAATAGTTGGTAAGTTTGCTCAATGTCCTCTATGTTAATAACCTCACACAACTTTGTGTCATCTGCAAATATGGACAGTTTACTTCCTAGATCTTCATCAAGATCATTATAGAAACAATGTAAAGGATTGTAACCAGTAATTATCCCTGAAGCACCAATCTAATAACTTTATCTGAATATGTTCCATTTATATATCTGTTTTCTGTTGTCGGACAGTTATCTACCCATGTAGCTATTTTACCCCTTGTTCCGGTGCTTTATATTATGTACCAATCTGTTAGGTGGAACTGTAACAAATGCTTTCACCCCACCATAAATTCATTACATTAACTGCATTGCCAAGATACAGTTAACAACATATTCCTCACAAGTTAACCCGTGCATGATACTCATGCATTCTAGTCAAATCAAGCTACTTAAGGTGTTAAAAAGGTTCTTGTCATGCATTTGGGCCATAGCCCAGGCCTCAACCACTCCCCACTGTCACCCCCGGTAACCACCAACCACTCCCAACTGTCACTTCTCCTTCAAGAAATATATATATATATTTTAAATCTTTATAAACACTTTTAACAATTAACAAATTAAAAACATCTTAGTATACCAAATTTCAGCCCTTTCTGAATTTTTTTTCCCACACACACTAAGAATTTAGTACGTAAGTGTATAACTCTGCTCAGCAGGTGGCGCTGCAGCTTGGTTTTATTTTTTCCACACAGACAGACAGACTAACACACGCCACTAGACATTTATATATTAGATACTAAATGATCAGGTTGGTTTGGCATGTCTGGCCCCTTAAAAAAAAAAAAAAAAGTTGAAACACTGTTATTAGTTTATCCTGAGTATATTTCTATTTTCTGTATATCTTATATCTTAGAATTACTTCAAATATTTTTCCCACCACTAGTTTTTATTTTTCTAACTGTTAAATATTGGGACCGCATCTGTTTTCAGCTGGTCTTATTGTACTGATCCCTTATGCAGCCCGTAAGTATAGTCTGGAATATCCTTTACTGTTTTTATAGTGTCTTCATATTAGGCAACGCTTTACAGAGAGTGTTTAGTCATTCACTGATCAGTCTCAGCCCTAATGGATGCTTCCAGTCTAGATTCTCTACCACATGAACATTAAGCTTACTTTCATCATAAGCCCATTAATGTTTTGGACTGTGGGAGGAAACTGGAAGACCCGGAGGACAAATATGTGAAGAACATACAAACTCCACATAGACAGTGCCTTGGTTGAAATAAAAAACATGGTCCTAGTCTAGTGGGATGAGACAGAAATGCTAACCACTGTGCCACTGTGTTGACCTTCAACACATGTTGGTGGATACCATCTGGACTAATGCTTTTATCTTAATCTTGTTTAGTTATAAATATAAAGTACCTCCTCATATATTAGACCACTAATGCATAAGGATGTGTAAGGGATATTGCAGCCGATTTTATTGGCTAAGTGGTTCGTCTCAAAGTCCCAGCTGAAAACTGGGGCTGTATAACACTTTGGCTTGAGGTGTGAGTAGAAGGACCTATCGGAAGCCTCAATTACTGTGACATCATGAAGATTGCGGCTTCTGGTTCATCATATTACTCGCGCACCCTCTGCAGCCATTTATAAGTGGTGAACAGAAATAACTCACACGGTCATCTTGGTGAGCAGATTTACATAATAACCTCTCTGTACCTTCTACTTTTACCAACACTATGCACTCTTTCACTTTTTAACTTTTGAAACTTTTTTATTTAGCCACATCTGTTCTTTTTATTTCTAGAGCTTTATACGGTATATATCAGGACAATATTTCTCAAGTTAGTCCCATTTTCTGTATGTGCTCTTCTGTGAAATTACAGAAGCCAATCAGTGAACTTCAATGGCTGTCTGAGCCCTTAAGGAAATGTCAGTTTCTAAAATTCATGGTAATGTCAGAAGAATACTGTCACATCCAAAAACATGTGTCATTAAATCTAGGATTGTGCGGTAAATATTGTTTACATATAATTATGTAAAAAATAAACAAGAGCAAATCAGTTATATAAATTATACAATATAGTGTTGTCTGTTATCAAAGAAATAGATGTATCTTATGTGGAGTTTTAAAATATGGGTTGTTGTGCTTGAACTTTTTTTCTGATTCATTAATACATGATTGTGCAATTGGGGGGCAGTATGTTGACTCTATGCTTTTCTGTGGTCACAGTCTGCCTGAGAACCGCCAGCTTGCGAACGGCAGGTACATTATAGTGAATTTCATTCTCATGAATATGGTTAAACACAAAAAGTGGCTGCCACCACTGTGTGTGTATGTAGCATTAACTCTTTAGTACACATTCAGCTAATTACACTTTTATTTAATGTGTTAAATATTTAAACGGTTCTTTGTCAAGTGAAAGTAAAGCAGTAATGTTTATTTTTCCAGGGCTATTGATGTTGGTGTTATTGTCCTAGGTATGGAGAAGGATAAGCTCAGGAATGTTCTGGAATTTGCTTTAATTCACCAACCAGACACTGTCACAAGTGAGCTACTTGACACGTTGCTAGAGGTCCCTTTGAGTGACCGTTATCAGAGACTGGACCTACACACTCTGCTACCAAGGGGAGCACAGGTGAATAAACAACAAAAGAGCTGATATACAAGAATTTACTATGACCATTTGCATTATATTTTTTAATTTTATATCCGTCCGTTCCCATCCCCAAATACGACCCCGACCACACCTTTATACTTCTTTTATACTACAAACTTCCAAGGAGGGCACACATGTAAACTCTGCACTGACTTCAACAAGTATGTTAGTATTCTTATAACCTCAATCTGTTCCTTTCTAATCACAGGCACCATCTCTGCGGTCTGTAATCACAGCTCTCAATATCCTAGAGAAGTATGGAAGGAACCTTCTTTCACCTCATCGCCCTAAGTTCTGGAGAAGTGTCAAGTTTAACAATCCTGTTTTTAAAGCCACTGTGGATGCTATTGAGGTAACATGTATTTATATATCTGCTATTCTATTTAAAGGCAGTTTTCTTTCCTTGGCTTTTTATAGAGAAATATAAAGGGGTTGTACAAAAGTTGTCCCACTTTAATGAGTTCTGCTCTGTATGTATTTCAAATTGGATCCCCGTCCCCCTATACCTGAATCTGAGAGCCGACTCACTTAACATTATGGGTAATTCAAAAACAATCAAACCGGATATAAGTGCTGTGGATGTCTAGCACCTGATGTTGCTGTATTGTGCTAGATGCTAAGAGTAAGGTGAACATGTTTATGCTTTTCTGTTACCTTATTAATTAATCCTCTGAGTATTTTGTGAAGAACTGTCCCTTCTTGTCCCCTAGGGTGGGCGTCATGTGTTGACCTTATATGGCTACACACACTCTCTTCAAGATGGCCTTGGCTTTCCAGATACTGTTTCTGAACCAGACACTCCGGCTGTTGCTGCTGTAACTGCTGATGTCATCATCCTCCATCATGAGTTGAACCTTTTAATTTCGGTGAGTGCTGCATTACTGGTCGGTGATATAACTAATCCCCAAGTGCAGCCCATTGCTGACTTGTTTTCCTTTCAATCTCAGAATTGTCATCCACACCAGGAAGAAGCTACACGAGAACTGTTTGGAGCAAACCGGCAACAGGTAGGGTGCTATAAGGATGGAGATTATGTTATGACATCATAAGTGGTTTGGGTACAAGGGATGTACATTTAGTACATTCTTCTGCCTAAGAGTCCTGTGAATAATATGTTTGTTTTTTTATTTTAGCCATGCCTTGTAACAGACTCTGTTGCCATCTCCCAACCCACCCCTTCAGGTAATGAAATGACCATTCTCTCACTTACAATAAAGAAGAATTTTATTTGTCATTATCATGTCATGTTTGTCCCACTGATTCCTAATATTGTCTACTTCCTTTTAAATATTTCTTGCTGATTGCTGTTGCTCCTTTTGTAAACTACACTAGAAAAATGACTGAATCTGAATGGTTACTGTTCATAACACCACAAGTATCTGTGTATCTGTGAATGTCCCTCCTTCCTTGTTATGTGATGTATGGGACAGTAGCTGTAGCAGAAAGATGGAGTATATATCATAAATTGTGGTGTACAAAACAACATTGAATAATGTGTTCTGAAATAGTAGTAATGTAAAATTAGAACTCTCCAAACTTGTTTGCAAATTCTTGGTGTGTGTATGGAGTATTAAGGGTTGGGATTTTGTAATTATTTTCTGCTCGTGTGTGTGCACATTAACTCCTTTTTTGTTGTAACTCCTCAGAAGGCTTCTGTTCTACCTCCGATGGTTGTGGTCTCTGTGGCATGAAGAGTGTCTATGTATTGTGTTCTCTCTGTAACGACAAACTGTGTGTGGCATGTGATCAGCGAGTACACTCTCATCCCAATCGTTGTCATCACCAGCGCTCCCTATATGGCATTGCAGGTACTCACAGGTACTGGCCAATTTATTTATTTTATTTTTATTTTTTTTACTAGAAGACTGGTAAAGGAACCATTCTCCGACTAACTCGATTTTTTTTTTCCTCCTTAAGCACTAGGGAAAATGAATTTCCTTCACCCCTTTCTTCTCGCCCCCCATGGCATTGTATGACTTGTCAAACTTTAAATAGAGGAGGTTCAGTGCTGTGTGTGGGATGCGACCGTCCCCGTGGCTGTACCAACAACATGTCTAACATGTCATTAGAGGCTTCCTTGCAGAAGGACACATGGGAATGCCAGGCTTGCACTTTTCAGAACGCGTCCTCTGCTGTGTTATGCGAAGTGTGTGACCGTCCTCGGCTAGCCAGAAAACCATCCAGAGAAAGCCATGAATCCACTGCATCCTCCTTAAAAGATGGCAAGTGCAATGTGGACAACTACAAGACACCAGCCTTTCCTGGGAAAGGTAGCCTGATATCTTTGTCAGGGAAAGAGACTCACAAGCCAGTTGAGCTTGGTGTTGGTGATATCCATGACAAAACTGAGAGCGTTGAGGGAACAAACCAAAAATATTGTTCTGTCCCAAAGAAAGACAACTTAGAGTGTGCTTACATCTTTGAAACACCCAACAATGGATCGGTTGGTATACCATTGAGAAACAGCTTAGCATATAAGCTTGAACTTCTAACTGGAGACCAGGATAAAGGAGTGAAAATGACTAGATCAGAGGTAATGTGTGACAAAACAACATGGTATAATATTATTTTTGTACTTTTAAATATCGTATTGCTTACACTGACTGTTGTCATCTGAATCCCAGGTTTGGCAGTGTTCCCACTGCACCTTTAGCAACACATGCAATGGACGTGTCTGCGAGATGTGTGACCGGACAAGTGAAGGGACAATTCCTACAGGAGGGAATAAGACACAGGACATACAAAGACAGTTAAAATCCAAGGAGGAGATGAGACAGAAGCGATTGAAGGAGGATGGAGCAAAAATAGTGGCATTGATTAAGGTGGAGGAAATGTGGCATTAATTCTGGGATATTATACCATGCATGTTGCATGCTGTGTGTATTGCACACATTTGTTATTTTGTATTTATTAATTAAGCACCATCTTATGTAAACCCAATGTTGTTGCATATTATCTAGGGTAGTTGGCCATGTTTTATTTGTTTTTTATTTTTTTTAAACAGTGGTCAGGAGACTGAATTAATGTCTCCATCTGCAGTAGGGGACAAAGACAATGGATTTTGTCTTACATCTTGGAGGCAGGACACTAAAAGCATTGGCCCCTGTCCCTCCTCCTTCCTATAACTTGTGCCTCTACACCTTGGTTCTTTTTCCAGTACCTTGCATAGGAGGTGGGCACAGTGCATTATAGCCTTCCTTACATTATGCTATTTACTTTTATTCTATTTATTGTTTAATTCAATATTTTTGTACTGCTAGGTGGATAGCATTAGCTCCCCCAATCCCACTTCTGTCCCCAGTCTCAGCCATGGTCAAGTAGACCCTTGGACATTTACAGTGAGGGGGGTCATTCACTACTATGGACCCTAGCAGCATTGCCTTTCCTCCCATCTAAGTCAACACAGTCCCAGCCAAGGGACTGAATGGCGGCCATTGTCTTCTCCCCTCCCCAATTCACCTTAGAGGAGTTTTCTCATGATTGTAACACATCACAGTTTGTTCATAATCTGGTGAGAAGAAAAACGTCTGTTTCATTATGTCAACTCCCAGGGACTGTAGTAATTTGGATGCTTCATTCTCTGAATTGGCCTGGGCGAGGTTCCTAATTTAGTGTATCAACATTTTGAAGAGTACCTGCAGATTTCCAGTCGGAAGTGTACCTTGGACAGAGTGTAGAGATAGGTAACAATGTGGAAGATAACTGATAAGGCCCAAGACAATTTAACAGCTCTTCTTGAATTTGCCTGAATTTTTGTTCCTGAACATTTAGGTCAACCCAGGTGCTTCCTGTTTAGAAAGCAATCCTATTGGCCAGAATTTTTTTTCCCCCCAGACCAGGTTTTTAATGAGATTGTAGCGGAGTGGGTGGATTCAGGCAAACGCTTTTATGCCTTGCTGCATTTTGGATCCTTTTGCCCTCTTGTTCAGGGAGCTTTGCAGTGGGACTCCTCACCATCTATGGACTCTGGTTTCACAGCTATCTAGGAATGCCAGGATTTCACTTCTGAACATGGGCTCCTTAAAGGACCCCTCGGACAAGAGGTTAGATGGTCTCACAAAGAGACTATTTTGCACCTCTGGTTCAGCGCTTAGGCCATTCTACAGGGCGGAAGTGACCATTCCGCCAGGTTTGCAGCAAGATCCTTAGTTCAGTGGTGGCGAGTCATTTGGCTCAAATCCTGGTTATCGGTCAATACATCCAAAAGGTTTATGTTTAAGCTGCCTTTCTCTCACATCCCTTGGGGGACACCGGGACCTTGGGGTATAGAGTAGGGCAGGCGAATGCTGGCACTTTAACTTTCAGTTAACTAAAACTCTGGCTCCACCCTCTCTATACCCCACCTCCTGCTAGAGGCCAGTCTAGTTCAAGTGCCCGGCGAAGCGGACTATGCAGCCAGTTTTACTTTTTTTTTTCTTATTTTCTTATTTTAATGATAGCGGAGACTGTGTCTCCGAGTTCTGACAGCCGGTGGCAGGCTGAGCCGCGTAGTTGGCTGTCACTCAGACCCTCCACTGCAAAGTCATTCATTCACCTCTCCCGCGGCTGCGGCCGGCGAGAGAGTGTGAGGCAGCGATGGGAGAGGTCTGTGAACCGCACAGCATGGACGGCTGTGCGCTGGCTGCGGGGGGGGGGGGGGGAGTGGAGCGGAGGTGCCGTGTAGGTCCTCCTTGTCTGCCTGCTCCCTCTACCGATTATTTAACCCTCCATTGGAGCCAGACACAGTCGGTGGTGGCTGGGGTCTGTCCTCCTTGTACAGAGAGCATGCTGTCTGCACACACTGCGTCTGGAGGGTTGGCAGCAGGTAAGTGAAACTCTCTCTCAGCATAGTGCTGAGAGAGAGACATTAGAAATTGCAGTGGGTTCCCTGAGCTGGCTGTTTTTTCCTAAAAGCAGTCTGTTTAATTGGGAAGCAGACTTCCTAAGTCGGCAGACTCTACATCCAGGGGAATGGTCTCTCCATCCAGAGGTGTTTCAACAGTTGGTGATGAAATGGGGTCAACCGGATGTCGACATGATGGCATCTCGGTTGAATCACAAGGTTCCCCGCTACTGTTCCCGTGCGAGAGATCCCGGGGCAGTCGCGGTAGACGCTATGTCCGTTCCTTGGAAGTACCGCTTAGTGTACCTTTTTTCTCCGATAGCCATGCTTCCTCGAGTATTGCAAAAGGTGAAGAGAGAGGGTGTTCCAGTGCTTCTAGTAGCGCCGGATTGGCCGCACAGAGCTTGGTACACCGACGTGCTCTTCATGGCAGGAGGTCGGTCGTGGCGGTTGCCAATTCGCCCAGATCTTCTAACCCAGGGTCCCCTTTGTCATCAGGGTTTGCATCGTCTGGCTTTTACGGCGTGGCTGTTGAAGCCAGGATCTTAAGAGCTAAGGGATTTTCGAGGCGGGTGGTTCAGACCATGCTTCGTGCTCGAAAGCCGGCTTCAGCCAAAATATATCATCGGGTTTGGAGGACATATATTGGTTGGTGCGAAAAGAAGGGGTATCCTACATCTTCTTTTCGTCTGGCCAGGTTACTGAGGTTCTTGCAGGCAGGCTTGGAATCAGGTTTGCGTCTTAGTTCTCTTAAGGGTCAGGTGTCAGCTCTTTCAATTTTCTTTCAGAGAAAACTTGCTGTTATATACCTGATGTGCAAACTTTCGTTCAGGGTGTTCTTCATGTTCAACCTCCTTATATTCCTCCGGTTCCACCATGGGATTTGAATTTGGTGTTGAGGGCTTTACAGCATCCTCCATTTGAACCTTTGAATTCAGTAGATTTCAAATTTCTTACTTTGAAAACGTTTTTTCTTTTAGCCATTTCAACGGCACGCAGAGTTTCAGAGCTTGCGGCTTTGTCTTGTAAGCCTCCTCTGCTAGTGTTTCATGAGGATTGGGCAGTTCTTCGAACTAAGCCATCCTTCCTTCCAAAGGTTGTCTCTAAGTTTCATCTGAATCAGGATATTGTCATTCCGGCTCTAACTGATTCCTCGTCTTCTGATAACGATGACTCTATTCGTTATCTTGATGTGGTTCGTGCCTTGAGAATTTATGTTAAAAGATCACAGAAGTTTCGTAAAACTGAGGATCTTTTTATTCTTTACGATGCTCACAAAAGAGGCTGGCCAGCTTCTAAAGTGACCATTGCTAGGTGGATTACGGCTGTTATCCGCCAGGCTAACAACGGGGCTGGGGATCCTGTCCCTGATAATTTACGGGCGCATTCTACAAGATCTGTAAGTGCTTCCTGGGCGGCCCGCCATGGTGCCTCCAGTGAACAGTTGTGTAAAGCGGCCACGTGGTCTTCTGTACACACTTTCACAAAGTTTTACAGATTTGATGTGTTTGCCTCTAGGGATGCAAGTTTTGGGAGAAAGGTACTTCGGGCCGTTTCTTCTGAGCGTTCTATCCCGTGAGACAGCTTTGGGATGTCCCCAAGGTCCCGGTGTCCCCCAAGGGATGTTAGAGAAAATGGGATTTTTATACTTGCGTAAAATCCGTTTCTCTTAATCCGTTGGGGGACACCAGGCGCCCACCCTTAACGCTCTGTTTTTTCCTTCTGTTTGACATTTTGTTTGATTGTTAAAGAGAATGTTATGTGTTAAGTTTATTCTCTTTTCTTTGGTTCTCTCTCTATCTCCCTTTCTGCGGGCTTGGTTAAACATAGACTGGCCTCTAGCAGGAGGTGGGGTATAGAGGGGGTGGAGCCAGAGTTTTAGTTAACTAAAAGTTAAAGTGCCAGCATTCGCCTGCCCTACTCTATACCCCAAGATCCCGGTGTCCCCCAACGGATTAAGAGAAACGGATTTTACGTAAGTATAAAAATCCCATTTTTTCAGGTAAGACCCTCTTTGGGTTGGAGCTAAAGAAGAAAATTAAAGGTATTACGGGCAGGTAAAATTTCCTTATTCCTTAGAATAAACCCAAGATTTTTAACTTTTGCCGCAATAGCTCACTTCTCTTCTTGGGCATTAAACACACTTGAAACTGATTCCTTACACCGCAGACTGCCTTGTCAGAAGCAGTGCCACCCACAAAAGAAACTATTCTGAACTTCCAAAAGGGAGAAAATTACTTTTGACAGTTGTAGGTTCTGACTTCTGGCTAGGTCTCATGGGCGTGGAACACTCTGTGTCTGACCCCAGGGAATACCGGATCTCTTTGTTAGGGCTTCCCCCTAACTCAGTGATGGCTAACCTGTGACACTCCAGATGTTGTGAAACTACAAGCCCCAGCATACTTTGCCAGTATATAACTAGCTGATAGCTGGCAGAGCATGCTGGGACTTGTAGTTTCACAACACCTGGAGTGCCACAGGTTAGCCATCACTGCTCTTCCTCTGACAGATACTCAGAGCGCAAAGATACTTTTCATTTGACCGTGCAGTCATCTACCATGTGCTTGCTCATCAGAGGGGTATGGTGTTTATTCCAATTTCTTTATCATACCTAAGTGGGGTGTTTTCTTTCACTTTGTGTTGGATCTGAAGGTTCTCAACAAATTCCTTTGCGAAAGAACTATAGGATTACTTTGCTCTGTGATTCAGTTCCTGGCTTTCCTTGATATATGGATGCATACCTTCATATCCCCAAATTAGAGAAGCAAGAACCACCAGCACTTCCTCAACTTTGCTGTCTATAAAGCTTCCAGATTCCCATTTGACGATGGGGAGACTTTCATTCACTCCAGTGAGGCAGGTCCTGTCTACTACTGTCACTTTTCCATCTCCTTGCTGGACTAATTGTAAACTGAGTAGCTGAGAGTTGTAGGGATAAGAGGAAAGTTTGTTCTGTTTCCAGTGCCCTGCCTCCTAGAGGTGAACCTTTTAATACAACATGTCCCCTTATAGCCTTGAAGAAAGAGACACACTCTGGTTCCCATTTATTGTCGCCCTTTGAACCTCAAATGCAGTGTGTGTGTGTGTTAGTCTGTGTGTGAAAAAAAAAACACAACAAGCTGCAGCACCACCTGCTGGGCGGAGTTATACACTGACCTACTAAATTCTTAGCATTATCTAATATATAAAAGTAAAAGCCTAGCGGCGTGTGTTAGTGTGTGTGTGTGTGTGTTAGTGTGTGTGTGTGGAAAAAACTATTTTCTCAGAAAGGGCTCATCCAATTGACCTGAAATTTGGTATACTGACATTATTTGACAAAAAAATTAGAATAGTGAAATCAGTTAACTTCCATCATCCCCCCTTCCCCCCGTGGGAGGGGTAGTAAAGGCTAAATTTACGAGTTGAGGGGTCAAACTCATTTTCGTGAGGTAATTTTACCTCATGAACACACATTAAATAGGGCGCTTGCGTCGGGAAGTAACGCTCTTCCCCTGAGGAGGCCTGGACTAGGCCCAAATGCATGACAAGAACCTTTTTAAGACCTTAAGTAGCTTGATTTGACTAGAATGCATGAGTATCATGCACGGGTTAGCTTGTGTGTATATATATATATATATATATATATATATATAATGTGTGTCTGTGTATAATCACGTACAGATACAATGGAAATTATGATATGATATTGGAGGCTATAGTGAACCATAGCAACTAATAGACTTTAATCAGTTTAGTCCAAGGGAAGCAATTGGCAAAATATTGCTATAATTGATTATGAGTTTTTGAAATTTGTCACTTCAACACCCACTTTGTTTATATGCATATCTGAGATTATCTTGGAAAAGGGCCATCAAAACATGCTGTTGGATGTTGTTTTGTCATTGATGTTGAGGTTTTTGGAACATTTTTTTAGCAAAATTTATTACAGCTGCAATATGACAATGTGTTGAAATGCATGGTGATCCTTTGTGTACTTTCAGGAAGGGGAAGCATGTGGTGTTCCCCCTGAGGAGGTGTACAGTGCGATACAGTACTCTGGTACAGAGGTGCCTCTATCCTGGCTGCAGTCTGAACTACCGTATGTGTTGGAACGAGTGATTGATGCTGCGTCACAGAGAGCAGGACATGAGCTGGGTGCTTTCACAGCAGAGGAAGCTCGTAGTGCATGGGTTTCAGGTGGCGGAGATATGGAGGATGCAGTGAATTTATGTATTATACAAAGAAGGAGCAAGGTATAGTTAACAACAAAGAAATACACTACATACGATTACTAATGAAAGATTAGAAACCCGTGGGAAATATGAGCGACCAAACATTACTTTTACTTACACAGAGTCAGTAAAGTTAGAGGTTTTGTTTTTCTGTATTTTTTATTTTTAATCAAGATGATTGTTAAAAGTCACGTAAACATTTAATTTTTTTTTTTTTAATCTTGTAAGGTGACTGCTTAAAAAAAAATCTTCCATGGTTCACTTACTATGTCCTTGTAGGCTGTAGCATATGTTTGTCACTGGAAAAGATTTGTAGGTTTATAGGTTTTTGAGAGCCCAGGTTATGGAACTGCAAAACATTTGTTGGTAGTATGGTGCTTTTGTGTCAATTTTCCACCAAGACAATTTGTGGCAGTTAATGCCTTCCTCATTACTGACTATACATTTATATTGAGTGACTGAACAGACAGCACACATAGTTTTGTGACACAAGCCCTCATTCAGTTTTACCAGTGAAGGCTCATTGAAGTGATTGAGGTATATTTACTAAACTGCGGGTTTGAAATTGTTGAGATATTGCCTATAGCAGCCAATCAGATTCTAGTTGTCATTTTGTAGAATGTACTAAATAAATGACAGCTAGAATCTGGTTGCTATAGGTAACATCTCCACTTTTTCAAACCCGCAGTTTAGTAAATATACCCCTTTGAGTGAATTGTAAAGGAAGCTTTGTAACCTTTTCTTTTTGGCTCTGACTTATAGGTGGAAGAACTATGTGCCTTAGGTTTTCCGGATCGAGATAAGGTGGTTGCTGCCCTCTATGAGAGTGCTGGAGATGTAGGACGGGCACTCTCTATAATACAAGCACCTCTTTTGGAGCCCTTTCTAATCCGTGTATGGGAAGATAAGCAAGAAAGCATACAGTTGGATTCCAGAGACAGACAAGTATATATGTGGCAAAGCTTAGTGTGTATGATAGAGTGCGTCCACCTGATAGTTTGAAGTTTGCAAGTCTCTGTATTGCAACTTTCTCTTTCATCCTATCTGGGGGACACTGCTACCATGGGGTTGTGTGAGGGGAGTGGAGTTTGGCACTTTACTAGCTAACTTGTTAATGCATCATGCTGAAAAACCCCTCTCCTCTGCAACACCCCTGTAGCCTCTTCAGTTTTAGTTGAGTGCCCAAGGGAGTTGGGCTCACTTATGCTAGGTAGTATATTTTTTTAGTTTAAAATACTTTATTTAACTTAATTTTCATTTTTTTATTTTATTCTCTACAGAAGTGTGCTCTTTCCTATAACACAGAGCACACTCGTTCAGGGAAAGGAGCAGCTGTCAAGACAGAGCTGGACGGCTCTCACTGACAGCAGAGAAATTTTATCAACTTCTTTCTCAGTGCTGACAGGCGCGCTGTCACACTGATCGTTACCCGATTACCTGCGCTGCCACGAGTGGTAGAGAGCGTCGGTAATCAATACCGTTGGAGGCTGCCATTCCTGGACTATACCAAGTCCCCTCCTCAGAAGGGGGGGGGGGGGTGGGGATTTGGTCTTTACCTATAGCAGCCACAGTGATAAGGATTGGCGATTACTGCTTAGTGAAGAAGTAAATCGCCATTGCCAGCACTACTATTTAAAGAGGAGCAAGTGCAGGACGGGGAGAGCTAACGATAATAAAGCTCCTCCGCCTGCAGAGAAACTTTGGACTTTCCCAGGGTGCCAAAACTGCCTGGGAAAAAGGCAGCAGCTACTTCTGAGGTAAACAAGCAGAGCTGCAGACAGACCTCTCCTGCTCCAGACATCACTGAAATATTTTCTATACTCACTTAAATAGATAGGGGTGTATTAGGAAAATTAATCGGTTAAACCATTTCATGGATGCGCCAAGACCTTTACCCAAGGAAAAGCGACACAGACCTGCTAACCCCCTTCTGTCCTCTGATTCCGAGAGATCCTCAGGAGAGGAGGGCGTGCTGATAGAGTCTTTTGATTCCGCACAGATTACGGACCCAGAGGAATCTTCTAGATATTAGGGGATTGATGACCTGGTGGTAGCAGTCCGGCAGGCATTAGGTCTTCTAGACCTAGAAGGAACTAGAGCTACATATCAGAGTCTCTTTAAAAAAGTCAGAATACGGTTGATCCGCTTTCCTCAATTAGTGGAGCTGAAAGAAATCGCAGAAGCATCTTGGAAAAACCTGATTGTAGGTTCGTTATTCTACGAAGGTACCTGACTCTGTACCCCTTACAGGAAGATGACCTAAACCAGTGATGGGCAAACTTTTTCAGGACGGGCCAAATAAAAAAGAAAAACTTTAGGCGGGCCAATATAATTTATTAAAAAACTCAAATATCGAAATATATAATACAAATTTTTGAATGGGACGGGAGGGTGTTATATAGCAGTGTTACCTCTATAAGTGCAGCGATCGTACAGAAACAGCACTTATTTCAGCAGGTTGTTGCAGATCCGTCTTTCTGGTGAGCCACTAACTGACAACACAGCAGCCAATCGAAATCCGCCTTAGTATATGGCCCAGCCCATCTCTTCTCACATGACTGTCAGCCATTAGGGGCAGGCAGGTGTTTGAGTGATTGACATATAAAGTGTCCTTTTAGGAAGGAGGATGGAAGTGTAATGGAGGAAATAGCTGGGAAGGCATAAAAATGAAGGTTCTGACACACAGGGTCAGCCCTAATAATTTTTTGCATATTTTAATGATTTTTTTTTTAAATATTAGCGGGCCGGATATAACCTCTAAGTGGGCCGGATCTGACCTAAACCATTGGGAACAGGTCCCAAGGATTGATACACCAGTGGCACTCTTAGCTCGCCACACCACACTCCCTGTTTCAGGGACAGCCACTCTGCAAGATCCCACTGACTGTAAGATAGAGTCTTTCTTAAAGTCCATCTATATTGCAGCAAACATTTCATTTAGACCCATGTTTTCATCTGCATGGGTTCCCAGGGCTATGGAAACATGGGTTGAGCAGTTGGCAACAAGTCTGCAAGATTCATACGTGCTTCCCCTTGCCCTACATCTCAAGGAGGCTTCAGGATACTTATATGAGGCTGCCCAAAACGCAGCCATCAATCACCTCCTCAGTCTCCGCAAAGGCAGTTATGGCCAGGAGGACCCTATGGCTGAGGTCCTGGGACGCTGACACTGAATCAAAGAAATCTCTGGAATCTCTCCCATATTCAGGTGGAATACTATTTGGGCCTGAATTGGACAGCATAATATGCAAAGCCACATGAGGCAAAAGTACCTTCCTCCCGGTCAATGTCCCAAAGCCTAGGTCACTAAGGTTTGGCTCATTTAGACTATCTTTTCAGGAGGGCTCTTCTGTTCAGGGCCAGACACACAGGTCTAGACCATCTGGCAGCAGAGGACACTTGCGCAGAGATAGGTCTTCATCCTCCACCACAAACCGTCCTCCCTAACTCCTGCATAAGCCGACAGTTTGACATTCCCCCTGCCTTCTCGCGGCGTTGGGAGTTGGAAGACTTCTGCTTCTGTTCAAAGATCAGTGGGCAGAGTCCTCGGAGGACCGTTGGATTCGTGGGATAATGACGAGAGGATACATAATAGACCATTCAGGTCCAGCCCCTCGTCGGTTTTTCGTCATCAACTAATCCCGCAACCTACAAAGAAGACTGGCAACGTTCCTCTGTGTGTCTCTTTTTTCCAATGGAGTAATCTGCAAAGTCCCAGAACACCAAAAAAGACGTGTTCTACTCCAATCTCTTTTTGGTCCGAAAGCCAGATGGCTCTTTCCGTCCTATTCTGAACCTAAAACAGTTGAGCCTACACCTGCAGGTGGACAGATTTCAAATGGAATCTCTCAGGTCGGTTATCAATGGACTGGATGCAAACCAGTTCATGGCGTTAATAGACATCAAAGACACCTATCTCCACGTACCTATCTGGAAGGCACATCAGGCCCTCCTCAGATTCATAGTGTGACCTTCTCACTACCAGTTCAGAGCTCTCCCATTTGGCCTTGCAGCAGCACCAACAGTGTTTACAAAAATAATGGCAGTAATGGCAGCTTGTATTCATTTCAGAGGAGTGCAAGTTGTACCCCACCTGGACGATCTACTATTCAAAGCTGCCTCTTCTCACCTACTAGACCAGCATCTGCAGATCACCATCAGGATCCTGGAGATGCAAGGGTGGCTCATAAATCAGTCCAAATCCCAGTTAACACCTTGCCAGAGAATGACCTTTCTGGGACTAATAATGGATACCAACAAACAAAAGGTATTCCTTCCAGAGGACAAATCCCGATCCTTGCGGGACGCTACGAGTTCCGACCTGTCGCAGACCATCGGTCCTTTTATGCATGCACCTTCTAGGAAAGATGGTGACGACCTTCAAGACTCTTCCTTATGGTCGACTTCACTCTCGCTGCTTCCAATGAGACCTCTTGAAGAAGTGGTCAAGATCCCATCAAAAATTAGAACGCCAATTGATACGCCTGTCTTCAGAGGCGAGACAATCCCTCAGATGGTGGATGGTCCAGGGCAATCAGGCGCCCCAACCATCCTTCACGGCCGACCGGTTCGTCTGCACTCAGACAACGCCACGGTAGTGTCTTATGTCAACAGACAGGGGGGACCAGGAGTGCAGGAGCAATGGAGGTGGCAGCTCAGATCTTGACCTGGGCCGAAAACCAAGTTTCCTCCAACTCCAAGGTATTTATTCCAGGCATCCAGAACTGGGAAGCAGACTATCTAAGCCGGAATGCAATTCTGTCGGGGGAATGGTCTCTTCAACCGGGAGGTCTTCCAGTTTCTGGTTGTTCGATGGGGGATCCCGGACCAAGACCTAATAGCATCTCGTCACAACCGAAAGGTCCAGCACTTTTGCTCAAGAGCAAGGGACCCCTTGGCGGTGGCCATCGATTTAATGACCATGCCCTGGGACTTCAGGTTAGGGTACCTGTATCCTCCCATTTCCATGATTCCCCGTGTCCTTTGGAGAGTCCAGCAGGACGGACTCCCAGTTAAACTGGTGGCTCGCCGCGGATAGTCTGGTATGCAGAAATCCTGTTAATGGCGGTAGGTCCAGGTCTTCGGTTACCACTTCGAGAAGACCTTCTACTACAAGGACCATACCAACAATAAGACTTACCTCAGCGGAATTTAACGGCATGGCTGTTGAAGCCAACCTTTGGAGGTCTAGAGGGTTTTTTCCAAGAGCAGTGCACGCTCCTTCGGGCTTGAAAACCAGTCTCTGCTCACATTTACCACCGCATCTGGCGTACCTATATAAGATTGTGTGAGAGCCGACCCTGCCACATGGCTTCTTTCTGCCCCTCAAGGGTTCTTTCTTTTCTCCAGGAAGGCCTGGATGGGGGCCTTCGCCTGGGTTCATTAAAAGTGCAGATCTCAGCCCTTTCTGTGTTTTTTCACCTTCGCCTGGCAGACATTCCGGACGTCAGGACCTTTCTGCAAAGAGTCCTGCATATCCAACCGCCATATATTCCGCCCACGGTACCCTGGGACCTTAACCTGGTCCTTAATATGCTTCAAGGACTTCGCTTTGAACTGCTACATATGCGGAATTACGGTTCTTAGCATGGAAGGTTGCGTTCCTACTAACTATTGCGTCAGCTCGTAGAGTTTCCGAGCAGGGTGCTCTCATGTCGCGAACCATATCTCGTCTTTTACGATTGTTGGACGGTTCTCAGAACAGTTCCTACTTTCCTGCCAAAAGTGATTTCCCGTTTTTATGTTAACCAAGAAATAGTGGTCCCAGTGTTCACAGGGGACTCACAGTCTTCAGGAACACGTTCTATAAAGTTTCTGGATGTGGTCAGAGCTCTCGAATCTATGTCCATAGGACATCAAAGATCCGCTGCACGGATTCCTTATTTATTTTATTTGACTCCTCAAAACGAGGATGGCCAGCCTCCAAGCAATCAATTGCTAGATGGCTTATGGTGACTATTAAGCAGGCTTCTATCAATGCTAACCGACCTGTGCCAGATCGTATTGTTGCTCACTCTACCCGCTCGGTGGGGGCGTCTTCGGCAGTGCGTAATGGGGCCTCAGTGGACCAGTCATACAGAGCAGCCACTTGGTCTTCGGTCCATACTTTTACAAAACTTTATCAAAACAATGTATTTGCTTCGGCAGACGCCAGTTTTGGCCGTAGTGCTCTATGTGCCTTGCCGTCAGAGCAGTTTCTCCCTTAAGGGGGCTGCTTTAGAACGTCCCCATGGTAGCAGTGTCCCCCAGATAGGATGAAAGAGAAAAGAGGATTTTTATACTTATGATAAATCCGTTTCTCTGATTCTATCTGGGGGACACTGTGTTCCCTCCCTTCTGCTCTTCTGCTGTTTGGTCTCTGATTGCCTGATTCCCCTT
The DNA here is from genome assembly GCF_038048845.1 of Mixophyes fleayi. Classification (NCBI taxonomy): domain Eukaryota; kingdom Metazoa; phylum Chordata; class Amphibia; order Anura; family Limnodynastidae; genus Mixophyes; species Mixophyes fleayi. Next base: position 306,556,353 of record NC_134402.1, on the reverse strand, counting down.
CCTTGGGGCTTTATACTTAAACTGAAGAGGCTATAGGGGGGATGCAAAGGGGAGGGGTTTGTTAGCATCATATATCAACAAGTTAATTAAGTGCCAAACTCCACTCCCCTCACACAACCCCATGGTAGCTGTGTCCCCCAGATGGAATCGGAGAAACGGATTTATCGTAAGTATAAAAATTCTCTTTTTCTTGTATTCCCACAGGCAGTTCTCCGGAGATTACTTGCAGAGTATGCTCTGCACAGTTGGGGGCGTGCTGAGCTGGCTCTGTCACTGCTTCAGGAAGGCGAAGGGCGTTATGACCTTCAGGATGTTGTGGAAGCAGTGAGAGAGTCACAAGATCGTGATTTTATCAAAAGGATGTTAACTCAGGAGTGTGCAGTCTGTGGATGGGAGCTTCCCCGCAACAAGGTGATTTTCTCTCTTCATTTGGCACAAAGTCATCCTGTATCACCCTCATAATAATATCACAATGTATCCACACTAGCCATTTACACTTTTATGCAAACAAAGCAGTGGTCAAAGTGGACATTTAGACGTGGCGGTATGAAAGATGTAATATGAAGGGAATTTGATAGCAATGAAGGCAGTAGGAGAAGTAGCGGTATGGCGTAACACCATATACACCCACACTTCCACCACTGAAACAAAACCAAACAATTTCAAAATGTTAAAAAAAAAAATGTAAAACTACAATATGCTCACTAAGGAAATTTATATTTAAATTCAGTCATCTCCAGCAAAGCTAAACTTGCCCACACTAGTTCGTGCTCTGTCACCTAACTACATTATTTAATGATAATATTTTTATTTACACATGAGCCATCAGTGGTTTTCTGCTGGCCACGCAAGATATTTTATTTTGTGTTAGCGTTCACTGTTTGTGGGCCATTTTGTTAAAAACAAGAAGCCAAAATTTGTGCATGGTCAGGTATTTCACTGAACTTCCGTTACAATTCCTGCAGTTTTCATGTTTGCTAACAGAATGATATGATTTTAATTAGATCTCCGTAATAATAGTGTTTTCTGAAATTTTAAACTGTTAACTGAATCTCAGTAGAAGAAATCTTCAGCACTTTCCTTGCACTGTTATTTGTTTATCAGCTTGTTCCTACGTGGAATTCCTCTGTAGCTCTCAGGTGTTCTTGCATGGACGGATGATCAAACTTGCTTCATTTCACAAGGGACAAACAACCTTCAGCAATCCACTATTATTTAGATACAGACAGTGCCAACATGTGTCCATTTCTGTTAAACAATCTTCATCTTTCCCTGTGGCATAAGTGCAATTACAGTAATGTCCTTTGACTTTGCTGTTTTATGTTGTCTTTTTTAGATGCGGTCTCTAACCTCATGTGAGTGTTGTATCTGCCCCGATTGCTTCCGGATGCACTTTACAGTAGCAGTGAAAGAGAAGCACATCAGAGACATGGTGTGTCCAGCATGCGAGGAACCAGAGATTAGTGATGAGGGTGAACTCTTGCATTATTTTTCTACACTGGATATCTTGGTGAGTCTACTTAAAGTGGTTCCCCTAATCATATGACAGCCTCCCAGGCCCAGATTCGCATATTTTACCCCATTGCCAAGACATCTGTATATAATAAATAAATGGAAATAATTTAATCCTAACTTATCCCATGCGGAATTGTTTATACTGTGTAAATGGTACTTTATTAATACAGAAATACAGAATATATAAATATGATAATATGAAAATTGGACAAATGGGGCCTATCCTCAAATCCGGGCCTGCACCCTCTAGTAGTAGTTCTTTCAGGTCAAGAGACCATTGCTACTCTGTTCCACATCATTCTAAACTCTTTTGTACATCATTACCTTTAATCTTTAGATAAAATATGTTTTTTTATACGTTAAATCCTTTTCTCCGAATCTATTGATGGACACTGGACCATGGGATATAGAGGCTCCTTTAGGCACAGTATAATGTTTTTGCTCCTTCCTCGTCAATACCCTCATCCTGCATGGAACTCTGTTATTTTTCTAACCAAGCCCCGCAGGATGGAAACTAGAGAGAGAGAGAGAGAAACACCATCATCTCTAAAAAAAAATAAAATATAAAAAAATATCTGAAACTTGCAAAAAAACAAAGCAACAATTAGTGTAGTTAGGGAGAGTACTTAGTGTATCCCAAAGGATGCAGAGAAAAGGATTTACCGTACAAATAAAAATCCCACTTTCTCTTTCATCCTATGGGGGGACACTGAACCCTTCGGATGGTACGTATGCTCACAGAGTTGTGGTGCACAGCCCCTTCTGACTAAAACTCATCTTTGGCCACAAAAACATTGAATCTGTAAAAAGTGCATTTACATTGTAAGGAACAGGTTTCCCCACTCCCAATATAAGCTTATCAAATCACACAAGCAATCCGTCTAGCTATTGTCTGTTTTGAAGCAGGCCAACATCTTAAATGCATCATAAAGGACCAACACATCATCTGTTTTCCTAAACTCAAGTATCTTATTGACATATATCTGCAATGCTCTAAAAATATCCAAGTAGTGAAGAGATCATTTGTTCTTCTGTAGAGTGATACCTATACAGTAACGGATTAACAATGTTCTAATTTAGAAGAATTTTAGAAACATCTGTACCTCAGGTAAAACTGCTAACTTCTTCTGGAAAAAAGACAGAAAGATCTGAACACTTAAGGAACTCAATTTTAAACCCTTATCCAAACCTTCTGCAAAAACAGATGGTTTGGTGAATGAAAGACGTAGTTGGGAACTTCTGCTTTTCACACCTAGAGACATTAGGCTTCCAGACCTTATGATTCCTTACTGGGACACGCTTTTTAGCTTTAAGCAAGGTCTAAATCACTGTATGAATAAAACCCGTTTTCTTAAGGTTCATTGCTTCAACAGCCATGCTGTTAAACCCAGTTGTGCTAGTCCCTGATGGTAAAACAGTGCCTGGGTTAGCAGATCATTCCTTAGGGGAATACAACATGATAAATTCACCAACATCTTGAGAATGTCTGTGTACCACAAGCACCTTAATCAATCTGTTACCTCCAACACAACACAGACCCCTTCTCTGTCTTTTTGAGAATACAGCGCAGCATTGCCACCAGCGAGAAGAGATAGATCAGTTGAAAATCCCATGAAACAGCAGTGTTCTCCCTAGAAAATTTTGCCAGCCGGGTGGCATTAAGAAGTAGCCGGGTGGAGGCACTTGTATTACTTAGCAATAATATTGAAAAATGTTGGCAGTTATTGCCCACACCTGCTATGACTGGTCAGACTGGTGGTCAGTGGTCTAACACACACTGCTGGCTGTAGTTCTTACGTATTGTCTAATCTAATAGGAGAAACAATGGTTTATTCTATGATAATAGGACTTTGTTGGACTACAAGAGCCGGGTGGCAAGTAAAAACAGACAGGTGGAGCACCCGGGAAATAGTTGCTGGGGAGAACACTGAACAGTCATGGAGTCTACAAGAAACACCTGCTGATTCTTGGTCCTTGACCAGAAACACTATACCTTGTAGTTTAGCCGAGACACCATGATGAGATGTTGTGAAAAGTGTCTTTGTTGAGATACCAGTTTCCAGGATGCAGGACGTGCCTTCTGAGATAAGCCAGTATTTCACCCTGGTATGAAGAGTGACGATATTGTTGAAAAAAAGTCTTTCTGACCAGTGCATGGTCTTGCCAGTCTCCTACTTTGCGAGGGGGCTTTTTGCACCTGATGGTGGTTGTATGCCACCACAGTGGCATTGTCTGACTAAACCCATACGGGCTTTACCCGCGAGAAAAATTCTACCTGATCTAGAGTATTAAGCAGTACCTATAACTCAAGGACAATGATTGGAAGCACAGACCCTGAAACTGGCAATAATGGGTGACCGCGGTTGGAATCTGTCATTACAATAATCTATTCCATATGACAGAAGGACGACCCTGAATGAGGTTATTCCCAGCCACCAAAGAATTTACCAACGCGTTTTTTGGGATAGACTGATGACCTGTCTGTTCAATTGACTTGTTCACCCTTGATTGAAACCTTTCAAACATAACTGTTTTGAAAGTTGACACCATCTTCCCCAGGACTTTCATGCAGAATTGAATTGATGTCTGTCTGAGAGCCAAAAAACACTTTACTAGTTTTTTTTAAAGTAAATCTTGTCCCTTGGAAGAAACACTCTCTGCTGTTGAATGTCAAGCTGCAGACATAGAAACAATTGCTTCTGGGAATGAACCAGATTGGATTTTAGGTTTCTGCGAAAGAGGTGGAGGGATGTTTACCTTCACCTATCACCAGACAATGCATGGCAAACTGTGTAAACTTCGCAATAGACTGCACTAGGAATTTAGCCTAAGTTGCTTCTGCCAGATCATTGGCTGATCTTGCGGACATCTGTGACAGGCGGGCAGATCGTGCATAAGGTATATACCTGTCTGACGGTCCACTGGGCAACTTAGCATGACATTTTAAACAGGTATAAAAGTCATGGATGGAATCCCTTCAGTCTTAGACCTGGAAGTAATCCTTTTTTCAGACATAATAGATGAAGAAGACCTATAACACCTCTAATTACCTTAACCCCTTAGGAAGTTGAGCCATAGTACGCAGAGCCAGTATTTTAGCATTAACTCCTTGAAGCCTCATTTAACCATTCACCCATAGTGGCTCCCAGGTTCACGTGATCCTCTGTGCCCTCATGTACTGGCCATGTGTGATGTGATCACTCCTGCATTGGTGTAATTGTGCATGTGTCACCTGAACGATTGTCGTATGCTCTCTGCAAGAGCCACAAGAGGAAGTCCCGAAGGACTCCTTTGCAGCTGGCCATTGGTACCCTCTGGGCTCAGACCAGAGTGTTCAGTTCTTCTTGAGCGAAATGTCATTGAATGTCTGCAGAGCAGTTTAGCAAAAAGGCCACCTGGTCATCACTGCATAACTTTTCCAAAGTAGGAAGGTCCTCCTGTTCATTCGTAGACATTCCTCTTCTAACATTGAGAATGGCTTTGAGGACCCCACCATCTGTATCCCCCTACTGCTGAAGTGAAAAGGGGATTTTTGCACCTGCTATTAAATTGTTTTCTCTAAGGGTATAGGGAGACTCCGACTAACCCAAAAGCATATCTCTGATTCACTTGCACACTTTATTGTCCTTATTAATTCATTCCATGCTTCTTCTACTTCAGTGGACAGTAACCACCAAACAAAGTGAAACAAAACAAATAACAAAGCTTCCCCAAAAGGTCTCCACTTTTATCTGAAATATATCTAGTTCTTGCAAATATTTGAAACATCTGCATATATATTTGTTAATGTACACACAGGTTGCATTTCAAATTTAGTAGCCATTTCAGCAACCATGTACTGCCCATTTTAATATTTATAGGGAAATTTTCGTGTAAAATATGTACCATTTCCTAGAAGTTTTCTAGTTTGGGGACATACAGTGTTACAGTGCCTTATTTTGTGTTCTCCAGTTACGGGACACTCTAGAGGTGGATGCATACAATTTGTTCCATAAAAAGCTGACAGAGAGAACACTCATGAAAGATCCAAAGTTCCTTTGGTGCACTCATGTGAGTATACGCTGAATAAATAATAATTATATGCTTAGTCAGAGTTTAACATTTCTCCACTTGGAACATGTTCCTAAAATATACTAATCACAAAGACATTGTTGATTGGCTTGATTCTTCATTCTTGTTAAAAGAATGACCTGCATATAATATATAATTCTGTTTATATGTTACGTTGTATACTTTATGTCCACAAACTCTTGCCATGGGAGTTTGTTGCTACTCTATAAATCCAACAAACTAAGCACAAATAGTTTACTTTTGGAGTAGATGTAAGACATAAAATTGAGAGCCACCTTTACAACCTAACCAACTTTTGCTATAATATGTTTGGCTTTCTTTGTGTTTTAGTGCTCATTCGGATTTATTTATGAACGAGATCAACTAGATGTGAAGTGTCCCCAGTGTGAATGCAGCTTCTGCAGGAACTGCAAACGGCCAGTAAGTGTTAGAGCACTGAATATGTGGTTATGAGGTTAATTTGTAGTGGAATTATACAAGTTTAATGAATGTAAGTCCTATGCAGTACAGTGTGTGAGCAAAATATAGCAGAAGAAAACAAGCTTAGCTCCGGTAAACATCAATAACCAAATTGAACAGTCAAAAAGATAATGAGACAAATGGAAGGAACGAGGGAAAAGGTTTCTTAAACGGAGGACCTGAAGACCATCTGGGAAGGATGACGTGACAAATGCACTTTAGGAGCTTGGAAGTCCATTCCAGGTCAAATATGTGTCGGAGTTGTTCATCTAATGTGGTGTTTGCCACTTCTTCAGGAAGGCAAACTGCAATAGTGCAAAATAAATACAGGATTGTTGGCAAAAATATCAATTTAGCTGCAGCAGATTATCAATTTGTAGTATTCTTTTTTTTTTATCCTTTTGAATAAACATTTTTATTGAATTTTACAAAAGGAAATGCAAGACAAGAAAAAAAAAAACAGAGTCATGCATACATGGGCAAGATATCAAATGTAGGAGAATAAACAATAAAAAAAAAAGAGAGAATAAACAGATGAAAGGCTTCAAATACTGGCAGCAATGTTATGCCTAGGCGATACGGCAGTGGCGGAAAGTGATCGGAGAAGGAGAAAAAGCTAAGTAGAGGGAAGAGAAGGGAAATGGGGAAGTCTCTGTTCACTATTGAGCGCGGTGGTGCAAGGGAGCGATATAAGAGGAGTATTGACTATCAAAGGGGTCAGAAAAGTTTGAATGCCAAGAGTGATCCATGGTATTCAGTCCAGGGGCTCCAGACAAGAGTGATCCATGGTATTCAGTCCAGGGGCTCCAGACAAGAGTGATCCATGGTATTCAGTCCAGGGGCTCCAGACAAGAGTGATCCATGGTATTCAGTCCAGGGGCTCCAGACAAGAGTGAAGGGGGCAGGGGTGTGACACAATATGCTTGTAATGTATTCCATGTGGTAAACCTGCCAGATGTGATTGACAATGGAGGGGAGAAGAGGGAGCTCTGGGTTTTTGAGTATGTTTAGGGACATCGGGAAGGGAATGGGTAGTAAGGAGTTGGAGAGAGAGGCAGGGAGAGAGATATGAGTAATGTTGGAAATGATCAGTTTTGAACAGTCCCACCAAATGTGGGACAGGGTACTCGCCTGACCACACAAGCGCCAGCATAGCGGTGAGACGCCAGGGTAGATAGTGTGGAGTCTATGGGGAACCAGGAACCATTGATATATCTTCGAGGGTTTAGCTAGATGAAGGCGATTTTTTTTTTTTTTCCCCAGTCCTCCGGTGTTGGTATTTCCCCCATGTCCTCCTCCCATTTGAGTTCGTGTGGGTCCTTGGGGAGGGCGCGTTATGTTGCAAAATAAGGTGATAGAAAGTGGAAATGAGACCTCTAAAGGAAGAGCGGAGGGGGCAAAAGGACACTAGTGGGGAGGTCAGGTGGATGTTAGTCCCTGTACGTCTGATGGTGTCATAAAAATGGCAGGGTTGAAGCTTTGAAAGAAAAGGGACCAGGGGTTTCGGTATTGTATCTGTAGATCGCAAACGTGGGGAACAGTTGAAAAGGTGCTACACCATTATGAAATTTAATGTCACAACGCATCCAAAATCAGACGGGTGGATTTCAGGAGGGGAAGGAAGGGTTATTCCGCAGGGGTGTCATACGCCAAGCATTGGGAGCTAGGTCATAAGACGTCACAGTGTGGGACCAGCTCAATTTGATACATTCTTATATCATTTCTCAGAGAGTCCTGGGGCAAAAGATTGAGCTCTTGAGTTTGAGCTGTTGATTTTATATCCTAAATTCCCTTGAAAATCTATTAATATCCTCATGAGCTTTTGGAGGAGACTTTGTTTGTCACAAACAGAATTATATTGTTCATGTAGAAGGATGTTTGTGGTACGTTGGGCTCACCATTCCTCATTTATCTGGATGGTGCTGTGGGGTTGAGGGATAAAGCAAAAAGCAGCTCTGTAGGGGGGAAGAACAACCTATACCTATTTTACGATGCAATTGATTGGACCACCATTAAAAAAAAGAGAATCAGATGGAAACAGTCAGAGAATTTGTAACATCATCATCATCAGCAGCTATTTATATAGCGCCACTAATTCTGCAGTGCTGTACAGAGAACTCACTCGCATCAGTCCCTGCCCCATTGGAGCTAACAGTCTAAATTCTCTAACGTACACACACAGACTGAGACAGACTAAGGTCAATTTGATAGCAGCCAATTAACCTACCAGTATGTTTTTGTAGTGTGGGAGGAAGCCGGAGCACCCGGAGGGAACCCACAAAAACACGGGGAGATCATACAAACTCCATACAGATAATGCCATGGTTGGGAATCGAACTCATGACCCCAGTGCTGTGAGGCAGAAGTGCTACCCACTAAGCTACCGTGCTGACCAATATATAAAGCCAATTTAATCTATTAAATGTTCTCTGGGATTCTAGCTAAAACAACAAGTCATTTTTTTATTATGTTTTAACAATTTCTTCTAATAGCCTTGTGTTTTTATAAAATAAAGCTTCTCATATATTCTAGCTTGTTTATTGTCCAACAACTTGCTGTGATAGGTGAATAAACTGCTCTTACAACGGTGGTGTATATTATTTTTAGGTGTTGCAATTATCATAGAAAATTATTAAAAAATTCATAGTACCACTGTACAATCTAAGGCTCTTTATTTGGTCATATTTCAGTTTTCCTGTTTTATGTTTTTTATGGTTTGTGTGTTGTTATACTAGTTTGTTTTTCTTTGAGATCTACAGGAAAGTTTCTGTCCTGATTTCAATTTCATTGCAATTATTTAATGTCAGAATGTTTTCTTATTATTATTCTTAACTTCTATTCATACAGTGGGAGGATCAGCATCGTACTCTAAGTTGTGAAGGTTTCCAGAATTGGAAGAGAGAAAATGATGCTGAATACCAGGCACAGGGGCTGGCTGTATATCTACAGGAACATGGGATAAGTGAGCATACTACACACTTCTTATATTTTACTTTATAATTGCTGGAATATGTATATGAAGTGTATATATCTCCTTTCCTCAGCCTGCCCACACTGCAAATTCTCTTATGCTCTTGCGAGAGGTGGTTGTATGCACTTCATCTGCTCTCAGTGTCGGCATCAGTTCTGCAGCGGATGCTACAACACCTTTCACCCCAAAAATGTGAGTTGGTTGTTTCACATTCTAACCTAAGATTGCGTCTTTAAAAAAAACATTGAATTGTTAGTGATTGGTTAATTTACCAGGAATTTTTTGTTTGAAGTAAAAATACATCATCTCTATAAAGTGGGTAGACCTCTCGTGTGATACGGAATTTGCTTTTCCCAGTGACACCAGTTCTTCTTTATATATGTGCTTTTCTGCATGTTATGTCTACAGTGATTGACAATTGGTTGTATTTTGTGGGTAACATCTTCATCAAGTAATGCAATGTAAACACTTTGAAGGCACATTCCAGTATATGTTATTCTGTATCTCTCATAGAAGTGCACAGTACCTTCCTGTACAGTGAGAATGTCTTTGCATGCTCATCATCCTAGAGACTGCTTATTCTACCTACGAGACTGGGAGGTGTCTCGTCTACAAAAACTTCTCCAAGTGAGCAAACATTTATATATCTCTGTTTTTTTTGCTTTTTACATATTCCTAAAGAAATCCTAACTTCTCCTCATATCCTTATTCATATTGATAACTTGTGGTAAATTAAAGTGTACATTGAGCTGTCCAAGTTTTTTTTTCTACATTCATTTCTCCTCCACCTGTAGTAGACTAACTCTATCTTGATGATAATAATGTCCAGCACCTAAAATCCACCGACACACTTCAGTGGCACACTGCTGTCACATATACCTAGACATCGCGCTAATTACTAAAGGCCCTAAATTGGACAGTCTTTGTAAAAGCATACATTACATATATTACATAATTGCATATTGATAATGTTACTACTGATCATTTCTGCTCTGTAAAAATAAAAAAACAAGTTGTAACTATGCGTCATTAGTTATCCATTTACTTTGTGTGAAATCCAGATTGTTAAAACTATAGGTCTTTTATGAAAAACATCAAGATTTATCATTACACAGCATAATATTATCTACACATGGCCCAGATTAGCTAGAGTAAGGCTCCAGTTTTACGTTCCTCTTCCTAATCACTTTTTCTCAGTACACGTCACCTTACCTAGTCTCCTATCTTGACTTTCAACCATAAGCTTTGTGTGTTAATGTACAATAGTGTACTGTTCTATTTCACCATCAATCTACAGTGGAAACCTCTTTTCCTGTTTCTCACACTTTGCATTGTGGACACAGAAACAGTGGGTATAGGCCTAGTCTCCTGGAAGTTGGATACGAACTAAGAAAACGTTGAATCTTCTTTCCTCCTCCACTGTTTGGATACAGATGCTTAGGTTTCTGAAGGGCCGGAAGTCTTGTAAACTCCACCAGCATAATTCTATCCTGCTACTTCTCTTGTCTCTGTGACCCCTTGTTACCATGACTAACCCTTCTGGGGGACAGAGGTATGAGGCTTCACTCTCTTTTTTAAGTGGTTTAGGTTTGCACTTTCCTTCGCTCTACCTGCATACGTGCATATGACACTCCTGTCTCTGCATGCACACGTGTGTTTGTGTGGCTAATCATCTCTGAGCAAGGCACCCTTGCCTGACTTTCGTATTTTACTTATAAGTGTTGCAAACCTAAACTGTCCTCTAACCAAAATAGACCACTTTACTGTGTGTGCTCCATCTAACTCTGTGCCTGCTGCATATTACTCTGACTCTACTTCCACCTCTTCTGTGACCCCAAGCACGTACGAGCCAGTCTTCGCTTTCGCATGGCCTTCCTAAACAATCCCACTCACTCACCCGGGTATTCGATTAAACGGTGTCAGTGTCCCCTCTATGCAGTTTTAGCTCTTTAAAATACTGATAACTATTCAAAGGTCTCTGTTGATGTGACTTATGGCCTAATCAATGGCCGTCAATATTCCCCCGTAGACACAAATTCCCAAGTTCTTACAAATGTCCACCCAGGATCTTTCTCCTCCCATGCCTTTTGAAGTTTTTGTAGTGGGCCATGATCTGGGCCTGAGCCTTAACTCTATTAAAGTTCAGATCTTAGTACTTGGTATTTTTTTCCATCATCCTCTTGCTTCTCTTACTCACATGGATTTCAAGACATGACCCATGTGGCTCCTTCATATTGCTCTCCAGCCCTGGGATCTGCACATGGTGGTACGGCAACTGGGCCCTGCATTTCTTCCCAAGGTGATTTCCCTGTTCCACCTTAACCAGGACCCAATGCTCCCATCCATTTGACTGTCGCGCTCACAATCTGTGGCAGGTGGCATTACACTCCTTGAATGTGGTTACAACCAAAGCCTCATTCAGGTAATCTGGCTCTCTTTTTGTCCTTCCCCCAGGACCCTGCAAGGGTAAGGCGGCTCCCAAAATAAACCTTTCATGCTGGATAAGTCAGCCCCCTATTCAGGGTGTATTCCATCAAGGATCCCTACCTCATGGTCACAGCTAACTCCACCAGAGACTCAGTACATCCTTGGAACATCAGTAGTAGTCAGTGATGTAGTCCTTCACACTAACCTTCACTAGGTTTTATAAAATCCTTGCATAGACTTCAATAGACGCAAGATGTTGCAAGCTGCAGTGTCTTAGTTGCTACTGGGCGTAGCAGCTTCTAATTGCCATTGCTCTTCTTGTTCCCATCCTGTTGATTCTGTAGCCTGATTTGGAATTATCATTATCTTTATATTTTTAAAGCGCTGACATATTACACAACTGTGTAGATTGAGGAGATCATGACATGACACAAACACATTACATACAATGACATGAAACAGAAGGAAAACATGGTCCTGTCCAACTGAGCTTATGATCTAGGAGGTGTGGGGGATACATGATACATAAGGTAGTGGAAGAACAATTGTATTTGCTAGTGGGGAAAGTGCTGGTGGCTATTGATGGAATGATGGGGTGACCGTACCCCCCCTTCACCCCCCAATGAAAAGCATAAGAAAAAGGTACTTACCATTAAGTCCTTTTCACTTGTAGTTCATTGCTTTACCTTGGTTGTTTGTGTTTTTTTGGGTGTGGGGGTCGTTTTATGTGGGTGGCAAACTCTTGTTTGCTGTTATTGTTTACTCTGGAGTGTCTGGATAGCTAGTGTCATGCTTGGCTTGTTTGGGAGTATAGCATGAAGGGGGATTAACATTTCATACATGATGTCTAACTTCCAGACAGCAGGGCCTATACCCCACTGTTCCTTTATCTCTCATTCAACTACTAGAGAAAAAGATTTAAACATAATCCTGTTTTACCACTATGTATTTTGATCTCCTTCTTCCAGACTGTTTACAATTCCACTGTTTGAAGTGTGACGTATTTTCTATCTTTCTGTCAGATGTCTAATGTGCAGTTCAACACAGATCCACCTGCCGGAACACAAGCTAGTCCTGGAGGTGAGGTGGCTTGGAGAATAGTCACATATTTTTCCATAAACAACCATAATGTTTTGGGTAAATGTATTAAAGAGACATAAGTTACTGTGTGCGTGCCCTACAAGCTTTTAGTTGGCTTACAGCCAAAGCCTCTTCCAGATTATCTAATGCTCTCTTTTTGTCCTAGGGGTGGGGGCGGTAACTTTAGGCGCTCAATGTGTAAAGTGCAAAGTAAACAATCTGTCTAGTATTGGAGGTCTGCAGCTCACAGGGTAGATAGTGTAGTCACCAATAAAAATATATATCAAAAATTAAAAAAAAAAAAAATTACTGTAGCACTAAACCACAAACTTCAAAAGATATAGTAGAAATTACTCTATATATTGCAGATCAATTAAAAAAATCACAATTTATTAAAATAAAACAAAATATACCTAAAACATATTAACATTTTAGTAGCACTAAATCTCTTATCAATTATCAATCAATTCCAATGATACTGTTATACATTGTTCTTAAATTGAAGCCAGGTGGGTTATGCGTAAGGATTGGATTGGGTCCAGTTTCAGAATAAAGGTAAATGAGCTATAGCTGCATTCATTCCCTCCTCATTTCTCTACAGGATGTCTTAACCAGCTAGGAACTAGTTCTGGCTGATAAAGCTTGTAAGCGGTTAATACTGGGAGTGTCCATTAGTCATCTTGGCCTTGTCCTGTAATTAACCTGAGTATTCCCACATTGTCTCATGTTGTTCTCAACTAGACACCTTGGAGTCAATTCAACAGGGGACCAAGGGGTGTATAGGGATGAGAAGTGACAACCCTGTAACAACCACTTTTGATGAACAGCCATTCTCAGAGGATCCCACTATCTAAAGACTCGTCTGACTCAGGCCCTGAATCTTGGGAAAACTACAGGATATAGAGATAGGAAGAAGACCCAGGGGAGGTTGGTGCTGTTTTTGCTTTAAATCCTGGGAAGAAATTCAGCATTGAAGTCTAGGCTTCTGCTGGACTGAGCATTCTGCTGGTGCATGTGCAGCTCAGAATAATTCCTTGTTACGTGGTGGACTTGCTCTAGCACAGAGACCAAAGGCTTGACTCCTACCATCCTTGTAGAGGAGAGATTGTCAGGCCGACTGGCCGGAATTCAACAAGTCAGGACATCCAGGTGACTGTAACTCCTTAAGCTAGTGGAGTAAGAGACAGATAGTGTGGTATACCTGCCAGGCATTTATTTATTATTTGTGTTTAAATGTACTGTTGTACATTTCCAACTATATTTGCCGGATTCACTGTAGGATCCCCAGAAGGTTCTGCGTATGCTTCCCTGGCATAGTAAGGCACCTCTAGGTGGCTAACTAGCGAGAAATGAGTATAATTGGGCCAAATAAACCCGGTATCATCACAACAATGTTTCTCTTTCCTAGGTGGATGTCGGGTGATGGAGCAAAAAGAAGCCATAGATGGAATGAGAGACGAGGCCTGTGAAAAACAGACAGCCCTAGGAAACGCAGGGCTGTGTGAGTGAGTATCGTTCTACTCTTCATTTCCACCTCTTCTGAACACTGAACCTTCTACACTTTGTTCTTCGTTTCTTCTACTGCACAAACTTCTCTCCCCTCCTGAATTTATAACATCTGTTTTCTCTGCTTTTCTTTTCCTCCTAATTATATTTCTTGTGAATGCTCTAACTATATGTTTTCCTTGTACATTTGGCTGGCAAGGAGATGATTTAAGTGAGATGGTGAATCTGTCATTCTATATTGGCAAACAATTGTTAAAACATGTGCTATTGGAAAATCTAGCAATGATATATTCTGTCTCTTCCAGATCTCATTATAAGGAGTACTTGGTCAGTCGTATTAATGCCCTGTCTCTGGACCCTTGTGTCCTTTATAACTTGGATGAGACTATCACTGTATATAAACGCTACCTCTTGGTATGTCCACACCAAGAGGCCAATGAAGATGATGTCAATTACAGAGAGAACCTTCTAAGAGTAAGTGTCTGCCATTGCTAAAAGTGCATAGGATATATACGACTTGAGTTTTGTTAGTTTTTTGTTTGTTTGTCTCTTTTTTTGTGTTTTCCAGTTAACTGCTGTTTTCCTCTATATGTACTTCTGTTTATTTATTTTTTCTCTCAAACTCCTTATAGGTGCTGATGTCGGAGATCCCTCTGAGTTTAAATATGCAAAGAAATTTGCATTCATAATAGCTCCCTTCCTTCTTCCTTTAAAAGCAAAGCAGAATATTGTAAATGTGATATTCAACAAATGAATAAAGTTATATGATTTATATTATGCTCTCCATTACTTTAAAATCTTGCAAAGTGTTATTTCTATGAGGAAACGTATTATGTCATATCATATGTTCATAACTTGATCAAAGTCTCACTGGTTAAAAAAAAACATACACTTGTTTGCCCCTATAATTGCATCAAATCTTGAATAAACTACACAGAATTTAGTGCGATATGCTCTGGATTATTATAAATACATTTCAGGATACTTTTTTGGGGATTACTTTAAATATGTAAAGTAACATATGGAAAAGCATATATTTCATATTTTTGTTTTATTGTTCATAGCTAATGCACAAAAAAGTAAAAGTTATCTTGTTAAATATGTGACCAAACAAAACCACTTTAGGTCCTGAAAAATCAGTATAAAGTTTGCTTGGTTAGATTACAAGATTAACAATATATTCTTGCCAAAACTAATGCAGCTTGAAACTTTGAAAATTGGTTCTGGTCATAGATCTGTAAAACCTGTCAATATTAAAGGGGCTAAAGATAACTTGCTTTTTGGGGTTCTTTCAATAAATTATTTTATTGGCTTACAATTTTAAAAGCAATTAAATGGTTATACATTAGCATGAAGTACAAAATGCAACAACGTATTTCTCGTCAATAGGTTACAAGGTCATCTGTCACAATGTTACTAAACCATTACAATAGTAAAGGAAAGAAGAAATGTTTTAATCAAATAGAAGGAAGTGTTTAGGAGCAATCATTGGCAAAGAAAGTCTATCATACAACATTTGTTAATGTAGTGCAATACTAAGGTCAACGGTAAAACCAAAGAATGCCAGCTTGTTGCGACCACCAAGAGAGCATCCATGGAAATAATCTTATTTTCAGTGCTGAAAAACGCCTGACTGTGGAATATCAATTCCCAAGTTGAGATTACCTGGGATGATTAACCCTTCACAGATATAAACTGTAGACCACCAAGCCCATAACAGCTGAATACTGGGTAGTTTATTTTAAAAAAATTAGAAACTAAATTCTAAAAGTACAGATCTTTGGTTCATTCTTTTGGATATTAAACATTGTGGATTTATCACTAACCATTAATTATTCTGCAAAAGTTCACCCCAGTAAATGTTTGCATTGTTCGCACAATTTTAAATTGATGCTGCATTGATTTGTATTAGAAACCAGTCAAGCAGTACCTCACTAAACCAATTAAAACATTTTTTTAGAACATTTAAAGAAACGCACTAGATACTAATATGCAAATTGTCTGTCTCATGGTCTGAATGCCTAGTGGGCAAAGCATTGACTGAAAATACTGCCATGACAATGGCATATCCAGACACCTCTAGAAATGCAGTGAATTCATTGCAGACTCCTAGGAAGTTAGTCCAATCTGTCCCCAAAAATATCTTGTGTGGCCCATCAGTTTATTAATATATTTTTAGCAAACCACACGCTCTTATACATCAATAACTATTTTGTTTAATGGGGCTGTCATAGGAGAGGAGAGATGTGTTTTATATTTTACTTTTATATTTCCTGATCTGACTGTATGAAGGTCAGAATGTTTTAGCACCTAGTGCCATCAAAAGTCTTGATATTATTTTCATCAAAATTGGTTGGTCAGTTCTAACCACTTTATGAGGACTCCCCATACTCAATTGAAACTGATTTGGCATAGCTTAAAATGACACCTATCAGTCTGTGTGTGTATGGTCATTCCTTGACCAGAAGTGAAGAATGTTATATCTGCATTGTAATATTGAGTAATCATGGGCAGATTCCACCTGAAAGAGTTAGCTATTTACCTGGGTAACTGTCTTGGGAAATATCCTGGATAGGTGACTTACCGTATTTTCCGCACCATAAGGCGCACCGGATTATAAGGCGCAGTCTCAATTACAGGGTCTATTTCTGTACTTAACCCATACATAATGCGCACCGTATTATAAGGCGCACGCTAAAACATACGGTCTACAAAAAAAGGTAACGGAAGCAAAACAGTGAGTTTAGTTGAACTTTATTCTACTATTTAACAATACACTCACATTATTTTTTAATCAATCTTTAACCACAAATCCATCCATCCAAGTCCCCCTCTTCTGTGTCTGAATTGAACAGCTGGGCAATTTCGCCATCAAACATTGCAGGTTCCCTCTCGTCATTGTCGGAGTCAGTCTCGTTGTCAGGTGGCTGTTCAGCAAGGAAAGCTCGGACAACAGTTAAAGCAGATACCTTAGCCCAGGGATCCACAATCCATTCACATATGGTGGCGTAACTCGCACGGCGCTGCCTCCCAGTCTTAGTAAAAGGTGTGTTCGCCGTCTGTCTTCCATTGCTCCCACGCCGCACGCAACTTCACTTTGAATGCCCTGTTTACACCAATGTCCAGCGGTTGGAGGTCTTTTGTTAATGCTCCCGGAATGATGGCAAGCTCCGAATTCATTTGCTTCACTTGGTTTTTCACAGTAGCGGTGAGATGGGCGCGCATGGAGTCGCAGATCAACAGGGACGGTGATGCGTGGAAAAAACCATCCGGTCTCTTTACGTACACCTCTCTCCGCCACTCTCTCATTTTCTCCTCGTCCATTCAGCCCTTTTGATTGGCCTTAACGATGACTCCGGCTGGAAACTTTTCTTTTGGCAGCGTCTTCCTCTTAAAAATGAGGTGGTAGTTTCTGTCCATTACCGTGGCAACCAAGAACAACAGTGAAAGCCGACTTCTCATGCCCCGTGGTGCGTATCGATACCGTGCTGGTCCCCTTTTTCTCCACGGTATGGTTCACGGGAATGTCAAAAGTGAGGGTGACCTCGTCCATGTTGGTGATGTGGTTGAGCTGGATCTTTTTGTCGGTAATCTTGTTACTGCAGTAGGTGCAGAAGATGGCCAGCTTTTCTTTGTAATCCGTAGGCAGTTGCTGTGCCACGGTAGTCCTTGCGCGGATGGAGAGATGACGCCTTTTCATAAAGCGAAAGCACCAAGACGGACCTCATTGAAAGTGTTCGATCTTCATATCTTGTGCTATCGTTGTTGCCTTCAGTCGAATGGTGACTGTAGAGACGCTTCTCCCGGCTGTTCTTTGTTCAATAATCCATTGTTCAAGTTGGTCTTCTAACTGTGGCCATCTCGCTTTGTTCCCGCGGAAACTCTGTTTCGTCTTTTTAACTTGGCGCAGTTCATTTTCTTGCTTCCTCCACTTCTGAACCATAGATTCATTGATGTTGAATTCTTTCGCAGCTGCTCTATTCCCATTTACAACCGCGTAACTGATAGCCGGTAGTTTTAATTGTGCCTCGTAAGCATGTCTCTTCACTGGTGCCATTTTCGGGGGTCCTTAAACAAACAACTGTTCTCTGATTGGTTTATCGCTGCCAGCGTACGTAGTGTACGTATTACGTCCCTCTGTCAGCGGGAAATGGTCCGACAGTCAATCAAGCGGAGCGCTTACCAAAGTCGCACAACAACATTTTTACAGATTTTGGAACTCAGTGCACACATAAGGCGTACCGGATTATCAGGCGCATGGGCGATTTTTGAGAAAATGTAAGGCTCTTACGTGCTCCTTATAGTGCGGAAAATACGGTAACTAATTTCAAACTACCCAATAAAACAGAGAGAAAGAACAAGGGGAGATAGAAACTCACTACTATGAAGGAAGAAAACAGGACCAAAGAGCTGTACCCTAACACGAGACCAGAAACTAAACTTAAAAGAACACTAATGTCAACACTATTTTGTGCTTATTTGTACAGAGCCTACAGTATGCAAAGCATAATTTAGTTTGGTTTGTAGTTCCTCTGTTCAGTCTAAGAGCAAACATAGGAAGTTGTGTTTGCCACCTCTTTGCCATACTACTTGGACCTAGCATTGCTCACACATAGCCCTTATTATTAGACCATGCCTCCAAACTTTTGTGAGAGGATTATTACACCTTAATTAAAATGACAGGGGAGCTTTGAGAAGAAATAAGGGGAATACGGAGGAAATAAATGGAATTACTACAAATGTTTCATTATTTGGTATTTTTTGGTATTTAGCTATTTATTTGTTTGGTATTGCTAATGTGTATTGATTTATATGGAATGTATTGTTTTATGTGTTTCTTTGCCACTAACATAAATATTATTTGTGATGTTTTTTCTTAACGAAGAATTTTAATACAGCACAAAAAATAAAATTAACAGAGGACATCCTATCTAACTTATATACTTGTCTAACCTTGTCGCTGTTAGCATTGTACATTAGTACTTCATCAGCCATTGAAATCAGGAGACCATAGGACATCTAGCGATCAAGAATGTACTTTAGAGCAACATAATCAATTAAATAACCAACTAGATAGTGTCAATACTATAACTTTTAAGGATCTAAACTCCAAGTCAAGCCGAGTGAAACTGCGTAGGGATGAGAGCTAGTTTCCAAACTGGTGGATCCCCAATCCAACCAAATCATCCTGTTGAGAGTGAACAACAAATTGTGAATCATACTAGTTGCGCCTCACTTATGATAATTGTGCATGGTCTTTCTGCTTTTATACATGAACTGCTTATGCTTTCAGACTTCTGTAACTAGAGTGGTCCAATGGAGAACACTGGGTGGTTCGGACGCCATCCATCCCCTAGCAAGAATAACCTTAGCCAGGGAGTCCAGAGTAAGTATGTATTTGAAGAGTGGCTTATCTAGACTCTCTTCCATAGTAATACCAAACAGACAAACCTTGGGGCACAAAGGAGGGGATTGAGAGGTAGTGTGGTAGAGATACGCCCCCATATTTCACCCCAAAAGGACTGAACGACTTGGCATGCCAATAATAAATGCCAAAAAGTGCCCGCTACTTCATAGCACTTGAGGCACTCAGAGGTGATGCGTCATCCCATCCTGTGCAGCCTAGTGGGGTTAAATATACTCTATGTATCATATAGAAATGTACCTGCTGGAACCTAAGACAGAAGGTGGCATCTCTAGTACCCCCCTATCCTCATCTGAGAGAACACCAAGACCAGTCTCCCGGCTAATTCTAAGTGGTTCCAATCCACCTGGAGAAACTTGAGGTAACAATAAGGCATATAGTACAGATATTGTTTTGCAGGAGCCCACAGATTGCAACCAATTTTCAACAGGTGGGTCTAGAATCTGAAGCAAGTCCCTAGGAAACAGAGCACTCAGGGCATGTCTTAACTGCAGATACCGGAAGAACCAGATGTTAGATATCTAGAAGGCGGCTCTTAGTTGTACAAATGATCCTAAGTGGTTAACTGTAATGTACTCCCGTTCTCCACAGCACAGTCCCCTCTAGCTCCCTGAAACTAGAATTAAACCACACAGGAGTGTCTGGGTCTAGCCCTTCACCTCCCAAGAGGGCATGTGTCACTGAAGCCTGCCATATTATAGGAGCCACCCCACAGAGTGTGCCTAATCAACAGAACCTGCAACGATCCAAGGGACCAAATGTGTAAACTAAGAAGCCAGATAGTAAATTCTAAGATTAGGCAAGGCTGACCCTCCTAAGTTTTTAGTCCTGCACAAAGTGGTAAAGCACATTCTCACTCTCCTACAACCCCAGACCAGTGAAATTAGATATTTATTATTATTCCGGAACACATGCAATGGTAGGTACACCGGGGAGTAATGGAGTGGGTACATGTACTTCAGCTGAACCACCATTTTTTTTATGAAATTAATCCTGCCGGTGACAATAAGGGGAGTTTCCACCATTTGGGGCAATTATTTTTTAAGTATTCAGTTATTGGGTCAATATTAAGATTGACGTAACCAGACGCATGGCCCGTCATCCAAATGCCAAAATACTTGAACTTATTGGTACTCTGAAGCAACTGACTGGATGCTGCCACCCTAGTGGAAACACCACTGATTTGTTCCAATTGATCTTGAGACCTGAATATTTTCCAAAGCCCTCGACCAACTCTAAAAGGTGTGTCAAAGATCCATCAGAGTCTTCAAGGAAGATCAGCTTATCATCCGCATATAGTGCTATGCTGTCGGTGACCCTTTCCATCCTGATGCCTCTAATGTTGACGTGGGAGAGGACCAAACAAGCCAGGAGTTAAATTGCTAGGGCAAACAGCAGGGGATAGTGGGGAACCCTGACGAGTTCCCTGACTCAGACTAAACGTGGCCGTTGTGAAGCCATTGGCACTTATTATGGCCACTGGCGCAGAATAAAGTAACCGAACCAGACTGATAAACCGGGGGCCAATACCAAAGCTCTCTAGTACATACCAGAGATAGTCCCACTCAACTGAGTGAAAGGCCGTGGCGCATCAAGGGACACGACCACTGCCCTGTCCTCAGCCAATCGCTTCCTTTGAATCTTTGTAAATAATCTTCTGACATTAGTAAGCGTAGACTTGCCAGGCATAAACCCCATTTGGTGTGGGTGGACAACCTCATGAGTAAACCCAAACAGCCTTGTGGATGGAAACTTTGCCAGAATATTGGCATCAGTAGTGATCAAGAAGATAGGACAGTATGAATCTGGGTACAAAACATCCTTGCAGGTTTAAGTATAAGGATGACTGTGGCCTCAAGCATGGAGGGGGAATTGAACCATACTCCAGCATCTGGGACAAAGTCTCTAACAGCTTGGGAACAAGGAAATGTCTATATTGTTTATATATCTCTATTGGAATATACCATCAGTTCCTAGGGCCTTACGATTGGGAAATGAAGAGATGGCTGCTGCAATTTCCTCTTCAGTGATATGGGAATCCAAGAGATCAGCCGACTCCTGCAACAGTCTCTGGAGTTTAATGCCACTGTGGTAGTCGAAAAGCTGGATGGGTGTATATTGTGTTGAATATAGATTACTATAGTACTCAAAAAATACCCCCGCAATTTTTGCCCCTGTAATCCGTTTGACATTGGATTTATCTATGATGGCTGGAATTGTCCTAGTGGACAGCTCATCTCTCACTAGGCACGCCAAGTAAATACCCCCCCCCCCCCCCCATGTCCGCTTAAAAATATCGATTATGTCTGGAGAAGAGAAGTTTCTGACTGTTCTTGTCATATAAAAAGATGGACGAGTCAGACTGTCTGCAGCCAGTTCAGCCTATCACCAACATTACGTGAACCAATATACAAGACCTCCATGTCCCGACATCTCTGCTCCAGCCCTCCCTTTGCTTATTAAGTTCTTTGATTCCCGCTGTCTGATCTATAACGTTACCCCTCATAAAGGCCTTAAATGAGTCCCATAACACAGCCGGGCTCACCTCCACCGAGTTGTCCTTAAAGTAACGCTCCCAGAGGAATGCCAAGCCAGTACCCCACGTAGTCTGGACAGACAATGGGTATTCAGTTTCTAGAACTATAAACTCCACTCAGCCCTAAGGTCAAAGTCAGCCAGAATTGGGGAAACGTTACAGATGCCCCTAGGAAGGTAATCCACCCCAGAGAACAGATGGACCAGACTACGTGTTGCAAGGACCATATCTGTTCTCGACAAGGAGTGGTGAGTATGGGAATGACAAGAAAAGTGTCTAACATCTGGGTTCCTCAACCTCCAAACATCTACCAGCCCCATATCAACAACAAGTTTACCGTAAGTAGTTGGTCTGCTAGATAGTGGCAGAGGATCCTCGCAACATATATCCATAGTAACATCTATTACATTATTAAAGTCCCCTAGACACAATACAGATGTGTCCAGGGCTGTGGCAACTAACTCTGCCTTTTTGCAAATGAGGTCGCTACTGTACGGGGTGGGATATAAAGAGCCAGCATTGTCAGTGGGGTGTAATTAAACACGTTCCTAAGAAAAACATATCTGGGTCAATCTGTACTTGATCTAAGATGAATTTAAGTTGTTTTCTAACTAGTACTGAGGCACCTCTAGAGTATGTAGAATGAGTGGCATGGTAGGCCCAGCCCACCCAGGACTTCCTAAGAGAGAGAACCTTGTACCTGTAAGGAGGGTTTCCAGGAGACACACTACGTCAGGATTAAACTTCCTAACCTGATTCAACACCAGTGATCTTGTCATTCAATTCCCTAACATTCCAAGCAAGCAGACAGAGTGCCCCCTGTTGAAGTCGTATAATTGGATGAACGAAAGTATATTGGTTTAATATTGGTTTGCCGTGCGTATTGCGAAGTGTACGCCACGTGTTACGTGACGTGGTGCGTTCGCACGGTAAAATACGCACGCACACACTCGCATTACAACAGTTAGTTATTTATATAATTTCATATTTGTTCTGTTACACTGTAATTCAGGAGCAGATAGTATTCGGTTTATTATTAGTCTATATATATATATATATATATATATATATATATATATATGTTGATTATATGTACATTGTAGTGTTATTAAAGGTTTAGGTAATAGGAAAGGTGTCATGCCTGATATCATATTGAAGCCCTAATCATCAGCAGCTGTCCGGTGCAGTTGGCGAAGAGATCGCACATTGCATACTTTAGTTATTGATATTAGAGAGTAAACCTTTGTATGATACTGGCTATGAAAAGGAGCAGACCCCCTGGAGAGAAGACCCCCACCTTTGGATTCCTTAGATTGAATCAACCTATTACCTGTCTGGCCTGGACCCACCCAACGTCTGGACCTATAGAAACAATCTACATCATCTCTATTGTTCACAATGAAACACTGACTGTATATATATTAGCTGCATCTCACTGGGGCCTCAGTCAACTCTGACACAATATTCTATACAGAATATTGTCCATCGGGTCCCGTGGGTGCACAAGCGAGCGCAAGCGATTGCATTGGTATGTACTTATCTTTTGGTATTGGCTGTGCTGTACTGTACTTTATCATGATATAATAATGTATTGAATTGTTGACTATTTACATCTGTTAAAAATAAATCACTTTGTGCTTTGGACACACATTCAATTGATTGGGCAATGCTTATTTTAAAACGATAGAATTACTTTAATAATTTGGGGGCTCGTGAGTTAGGCGTTACGTTAACGGCAGGTATGCAACGCTTACGATATTCGGTTCCTCAACAAAGGGTGGATTGACGGACGCGTCGCATAAAGCAGGAAAGAACGTAATGCGTCTAATACCTGTGGTTCACTGTGTGTTGCGAAACCGAATGTCCATTGTTGCATAGACTGAAGGAACGCTAATTAGAATCTAGGGACAAGAAAGAAAAAATGTTTCTTTTTATTGTCGTTTTAATGGTTTAAAGTGTATTGCATTGCTGTGCGTATGTGTACTTCCTGCTGTGCGTACGCAAACTTCCGGTAGATTTGCCACGTGGTTGAACAATTGTTTTGATAGTTATTATATGCATAGTATAATTACTTGTGAAAGCCTCTGAGACATTATTACGGTTGTTGGGAACTTTCAATTTTCTGCGCAGAAAAGGTGTATAGTGTGCGATTTTGTAACGTAGATACACTGTTTATTGTTGAGGTGCTCAGTTGCTGTCTGACGAGGCGGATTGCCCAACTGAAGGACGGTATACAGGGCAGGTATACCGAATGCGAAAACCGGGTTTTCGCAAAGCGCTACCAATAGATCGCAAGGTTTGCTAATAATTAGTATTGGTAGGCAGTGCGATCCGATTGCACCGTTAGTGCCAATTGGTGAAGCAGCTAGGAGGAATTATACTGGAAAGGCAGGTTGATTGTATTAACTTGCGCTCCCAGCGATAATAAACTCAGCAGATTTTTGTGGTTGAGCCAGGGTATCGAGGAGCTGATAGCCCTTGGGGCCCACAGTGATATTTCTGTATTAGGGATCCTCGCCAGGGGCGAGAAAAGCGAGTGAACGCGGCTAAAGGAAATACATTCACCGAGCATTATAGATCTCTAGCGGTGAGTATAGCGACAGAGTTGAAATTATTTAGTGGAAAGAACAGAGCATTGCGGTGTGTCTGTTTTTCACATTTGGCCGGAAGGAACAGAGCATTGCGGTGTGTCTGTGTTCCGGGTAGAAAGTATATTGTGCAACATGGGTGCTAGGCATACGATAGAGATTGCCAATTTACTGCCTAAGGAAGGTCTTATTGAGTCAGCGAGATTTTTCATGTGTGCAAAATATGGTGCATACGCAACTGTGTATTGTGACACGTGGGTCGAAATAACCAAAGATTGTGATAGGCCTTTCCCAACAACAGGGAGTTTTAATGCAGAGGTGCTAAATACCGTAAAAGATAAAGTACGGTTGATTAAGTCAACGAAAGTGAGAAATGCACATAATCATTGTTTAAAATCGTGGCAAATGGAAGGTAACACGTGGCAGAGCAGCGAACGCACAGCGGAAGTGAGTGTAAGGAAAAACACGTGTTCAGCGGAAGTAAGCGTACCGGAAACAAGCATTCCGGAAGTGTGCGTTGCAAAGCGTGGCGAACTGAGCGCAAACACGCCCCCGATAAATTCGGTCGGGGCTGGAAGTACAGCCAATACCAAAAATGTAAAATCTGTAACTAGTAAGTTGTATGTTGTTTTAAGTAACGTTAAAAGTAATGTTTCAGGACAAAGAAGAGGAACGGTCCCACCAGCAGGGGCAGCTGCTGAAAGTGGTGAGAATAATGAAAAGGTTAACACAGGGGGAGACATCCATTGTACTGCAGCAGCAATTTCAGCAACTAGTTTCAGTGATTTGGTAGACTTACATCCTGTCTGCACAGCAGCAGTTCCCAATGGGAAAGCAGACAGGAATAGTGATGTTCCCTTAAAACATGTAGCAAAGCATGATCCATGCACTAGGTCTGAAACATTTTCAATTTTGTCTGATTTCCCTGATCCTAGGAAAGATTTGACCAAATGTCAGCAGTTTATTAGATATTATGGTAATGTGTATGAGCCAACTAATAACGATTGGCGAGTAGTAATGAAGACCTGTCTTCCTCTCAATACTGACATACAAAAGTTCATTAAGGATTGCATGTTGGAGGAGGATGAATCCTTAACCGAGGATGATAATCAGGACAATATTAGACATATAATCACACAGTTGGCCACATATTTCCCAGTGATAGTGGACTGGAGTAAAAATTTTAGTATCCAGCAAAAAGATAGTGAAAATGCAGCAGACTATTGTTGCAGAGCTTTGATAGCAATGGGCAAATATACGGGGGTACCAGACATAAAAGATAATCCATATTACAGAGAGGTTGCTGTTAAAGTTCTAATGGATGGCCTCAGGGAAAACTTGAAAAGAAGGATGCAAACTTCATTACCATACTGGAAAGGAACCACTGTAAGTGCTCTCAGGGAGTCAGCTATAGAACACGATAAAAGTATAAACAAACAGAAAGAGACACCAAGTGATAGGGTAATGATGATAAGTATCCCAGCACTAGAGGGACTGCACACACGACCACCAGAATACAACCCACATAACAGGAAACCCAGAATAGTGAGATGTTACAATTGCAGAGAAGAAGGACACATTAGGAAAGATTGTCAAAAGGAAGAGAAACAACACGAGTTGAGGAAGTGTTTTCAAGGCAATAAAATAGGACACCTAGCAAAACATTGTGCAGACATGACAGGGACGTGCTTCTACTGCCATAAGAAGGGACACATGAGTAGGAACTGTGTAGAGAGAAGAATGAATACCTGGGTTGGAAATCACATAGACATCCACAAAGGAGGCGTACACTTCTCTCAGAGGTTCCCCTTTAATTGATTGCACACTCTGTAACAACTAATATTCTGGGGGAGAAATATAGCCGACTCTAGAGTTAATCTGTGGTGAGCATTAAGGTGCAAAATGTAGAAAGAAACTTATTTTTTTAAAAGTAATCTTTGTTGATTTTGTTTGTTCGTTTTATGTTGTCACATGTTTGTTTTCCTAAATCACTAGCCGACGGCAAAGAATAGAAATGTTTGTTTTGTTTGCTGTTTTAAGATAACTATCTTGTTTTTCTTTTCACAGATAAAGGGGACACAAAAGAAGTATAGACAAGTGTTTAAAAGGGGTGAGATAGAGAAATAGAAGAATTACTCTTGAAAGACTAATTAACAATAGACAATTGGAACACTCTTTTGTTTTAGGCTGCAGTGACTCATGATAATTTGTTTGGCTGAGAATCATTATCCAACAATGAAGTATGTATATACTTTGCTCCAAAATATCGTTTTATGTATTTCAGAGAAAAATATGAGTCACTAAGAGTACATTTTTACATTTCTCTATTATAAGTTAGAAAGGTCCGTTGAAAAGGTATGTAGTCAATGAGATACCGAGTTCTTAATGAACAAATGACGGACGACACTGGATTGCACTGTTAAGAACCCCTAGTCAAGTATGGGGAGGGGTCATAGTTAGCAAATAGCTAAGGGGAACAGTGGAATGAATACAGCCATTTCCCCATAGAGTCAGAGTCCAATCCAGCTGTCATTTTGTTGTAAAAATCTCGCTTCCTACATGTATGTTTGTATTCAAACCTTTGTATTCCCATCATTCATTGCTTTCCTATTTCTCATTCTTTACACAAACGCTAGTCCCTCTCTCATAAGAGATGATAGGGGTATTCATGTTATTGATAATAGATGTATAATGTATGAGTAGTGGTAACAAATCACATACTTTCAGTTAGCCATAAACCAGTGTGAACATAAAGTAGTGGTACTCGGTAGAATGAATTGAATAGAATAAGAGTTGGAACTTGATTGAAGTGCCACTAGTTAATTCTTTTGATTATTAGCAGGTGACAGAGACTGGTTCAGGTAATGATAAGGAGGTGTTGGGGAGGAAGAAGTTAGTAGCATAATCAGTCCGGCCAATTACTCTATTCAATTCAGGGGTAAAGGAAAATTTGGAAACCTTGGAGAAAGTGCGAGGGGCTATTGTCTGAGTAGCATTACGTCCGTAAGTACGGCGACCCCATGGTTAGAAAAGAGACACACCCAGCGATGCCAGTAATATTCGGACTTGAGCAGGCATCCTTGAGAATGATTATCATTCTTGGGAGGGTAAGGTTTTAGACCAAACAAAGTGCTGGGCGTGCTCACACGTGCCTCAGTGATTATATCAAGTAGGATTAGTTCTCTATCCACTAAATATTCTTGAGGTACCCGAACTATAGGCGGGAGGTCACTAAGGGAAAAAGTAGGACACCTAGGTCCCTTAGTCTGAAGTCTCCCAATGCTTTGCAAGCCGATCACTGTTAAATCTGAGTATTGGGAAACTGGGAAGAACGAACAGACAATAGCCCGCCCACAAGTGTTGATGAAAAGAACTGGTGACATTATTAGATGTGTGTATATTAACGCAAGCTGAAGGAGATTGCATATGACATTATTGATAGACATAGGATGATGCTATTGATGAACATGAAGTGTTTAAATGTATTCTGAGCTTAAAGACATGCGTTGGACAGAAGAACCTGTTAAACTTGAAGAACTGTAGTAGAGAATTCTGTATAGCTGATACACGTTCTACTGTACCATGTACCTTTCCAAATAATGTATTAAGTATTTTATTGCACCCTTAAAGGGCATACAAAAGGTTATCTCCAAGCTCCAGAAGTGTACGGTTTATAGTAAAAGAAGAAGTCGTTTAGAGGATTAAGACTCTCTCTTATGATAACTTGTTTAGATCTACGAACAGCGTGGACATACACCAAGGGGGATTTGTATTACATAACAATGAAACGTGGTACTGAGATCCTGCTTTATAACATCTTTAAGGGGATAGTTTATTGTACTATCAAAGGGTGGACTGTTGAAGTCATATAATTGGATGAACGAAAGTATATTGGTTTAATATTGGTTTGCCGTGCGTATTGCGAAGTGTACGCCACGTGTTACGTGACATGGTGCGTTCGCACGGTAAAATACGCACGCACACACTCGCATTACAACAGTTAGTTATTTATATAATTTCATATTGGTTCTGTTACACTGTAATTCAGGAGCAGATAGTATTCAGTTTATTATTAGTCTATATATATATATATATATATATATATATATATATGTTGATTATATGTACATTGTAGTGTTATTAAAGGTTTAGGTAATAGGAAAGGTGTCATGCCTGATATCATATTGAAGCCCTAATCATCAGCAGCTGTCCGGTGCAGTCGGCGAAGAGATCGCACATTGCATACTTTAGTTATTGATATTAGAGAGTAAACCTTTGTATGATACTGGCTATGAAAAGGAGCAGACCCCCTGGAGAAAAGACCCCCACCTTTGGATTCCTTAGATTGAATCAACCTATTACCTGTCTGGCCTGGACCCACCCAACGTCTGGACCTATAGAAACAATCTACATCATCTCTATTGTTCACAATGAAACACTGACTGTATATATATTAGCTGCATCTCACTGGGGCCTCAGTCAACTCTGACACAATATTCTATACAGAATATTGTCCATCGGGTCCCGTGGGTGCGCAAGCGAGTGCAAGCGATTGCATTGGTATGTACTTATCTTTTGGTATTGGCTGTGCTGTACTGTACTTTATCATGATATAATAATGTATTGAATTGTTGACTATTTACATCTGTTAAAAATAAATCACTTTGTGCTTTGGACACACATTCAATTGATTGGGCAATGCTTATTTTAAAACGATAGAATTACTTTAATACCCCCGAGCAGGCTTGCTCATGTTTAAGTTGGCCATAAGAGTCTACAGCAGGATGAGAGATAAGGCAACACTTCCTCCTGAGAGTCGGGACTGGGGTTCTCTAGCCCCAACCAGCCCGGCTCAGCAGACATTCCATCACTACAGCAATATGTTTTTCTGGAATATGCATAAAAAACAGTTCAACACAATTAATTATATGAACACATAAGATAAAGCGACCTACAGTTATTTCAATAACTTTTCCCATCCCATCCTGTACATGTATTCTAACTAAGGCATACCTCAATCCCATCAAAAGATTAAACATACCAACGATAACCTAAATCCTAGCAGGATAAATCCTAGACCCCTACTATCTGTTAATGGTCGCGGCGGCTCCGGGCACCGCCGCGACACGCCTGCTGCTCCTAGTGACGTCCCGGCCGTTGCTACGGCAACCAGGGCGTCCCTTCCGGTTTCTGTGTCCCGGTTGCCTGGGCAACAACCGGAACGCCTTGGTCTCACTGACTCCGCGCCCGGCCAGCTTTCAAACAGCCAGGCGCGTGCGCATAAGTGTAGGTAGGGCCAGCCCTGCATGTCTCTCAAGTTCAGCCAATCAAGGCTGATTTTGGCTTCATTATGGCTGGCACTCTCTAGACATGATTGGCTGCAGGCTCTGCATATCCATTATACTGCAGCTGAGGACACATTCTGAACTGGGTTCTGATTGGCCATCTGTACTATTTAAGGCAGTGAGGTCTGCAGCCTCACTGCCGGTTATAGCGTTCTGTCCTCAGTCCTGCTGCCTGCTTGTACTATCCGTTTAGGTTCCTGCTACCTTAGATTTGACCACCCGTGTTTGACCCCTGCTTGTTATTATACCTGTGACCCTTCTCTTCTGACCTTGACCTTTTGCCTGAAATTCGGATTTTGCCTCTCTGCCTGTGAGTTTGACCCTTCGCTTGCCCTTGGATATTGCATCTGTGCCTGTGACCTTTGGACCTTGGATTTCTCTTATACTACAGTCCACCAATCACTCCACTTCTGGGAAACTCCTTTAAGTCAGTATACGCTACTCGACCCTCGGTCGGCCCGCAGCCCAGTCTGTCCCCACCACTCGGGGCTCCAGCGAACACCTGGCCTTCTGAGTAGTTCCCGAGTTTCACTGTACTGACTTGGGAGTTCCTAACACTATCTAAGCACAGACAAAGCATAACTCCTCTAGTACACTTTCTCCCACTTTCAGTAGCAAAATATATAAGTATTCCACATCTTCAGACCCATTGATATCTACAGTTCAAGAGTCTTGTTGCTGAGCAGGTGAATGTCTTTCAAACCAGTCCTCTGCATCCTGCAGGGTAACAAAGAAATGAGACCTGCCATCTGCTGTGACCCGAAGCCTAGAAGAACAGGATAAGCATGCAGTTAATTCCAAATGGCGGCAGTAACTGTCTGAGAGTCGACTTTTTCCACTCTCACATCCTATAGCTCCCCTGACTAGTTTCCGCAGTTTCCCTGAGGGTCAGGATCACTGGAGGTAGTTTAGAGAGCAGAGCAGTCTGGTGCAGAGATGCGGTGCCCGTCTCCCTCTCTATACCGCCAGTTTGATGGCACTCGGATACGGGAGCATGAAGGGGGGAACCACGGTTACACTCCTACCATGTCCAGGAAGGCAGATAGGGGGAGGCTCACCTATTGGATTTGGAGGTGCCCACAGCTACTGTTCCACAGGCCGTTTACAAACAGCACCGTTCCGCACGTTGTCAAAATGGCAGTGGCACCGATTGGGGGAGGGATGAGCCCTCAAGCGGTGTTTATAGGCAGCCGAGGGACACTTTTGGGACCTTCTATGGCTCATCCATGGGACCAGGAGGGAGGGCACCCCACCACCAGCACACTCTGTCCTCAGAGGCTGCACAGCAGCGGTGGTCAGTGTACTCCCCACACCACTCAGCAGGAGATTTAGACCCCAAAAGACAGGTGACTCTGGATCAGTTTTACGTTATTATTATTATTATCATTTATTTGTTAGGCGCCACAAGATTTCCGCAGCGCCGTACACAGTACAAACAGTAGACTATACAGGGTGAAACAGTACAGAACAATAAACAAAAATACCAATACTTCAGAAACTCCAGGCAGGCTGCTGCAATAAGCACGGAGCAGAAGAACAGGCGAGGAGACAGGAGGGAAGAGGGCCCTGCTCATGTGAGCTTACATCCTAAAGGATGGGTTCATTACGTTGAGGAACTGCAGCCAAGCTTTCAAACACATGACAGGAAGCCGTCCACAGACCATCTGGCACAATAACAGTAGATTTTCTGTACTGCAGATAGGGGATATAAGGATATTTAAACGGATAATGGAGGAGAGCTTAGGAGTACACTTCCTACTCCATAGCAAGCCAAGCCACCGCAATATAATATTTAACAAGAGTTATTAACGTCATCTTGCCTGTTGTTCTTTCTAATCCATAACATACTAAAAAGGCCCCAATCATGAGTCAGGTTTTTCAAAAAGCTAAGGTGGTAAATAAATGTCAAGAGTATAATTGATCCCTAATAAGCTGAACCCCATTGTGCCTTTCCTAATTCATACCAACTAACTATCAGACCCTGATAGCACTAGATGGATTTTTCTTGCTCTCTCCAGTTTCATAGAAGGTATTTGACAGTCTCCAGTAGGTTAATATCTTAAACTCTATTTCTCTGTCCTCCTATCTGTGGGTGCTACTACCATGGGGTATAGAACTGGCTTGCAGGAGCTAGGTACATAGGAATTAACACAATTATATCAAGATAGAAGCTCCTCCCCTCTGTGTACTCTGACCACTGGATTTACAGTTTTAACTAAGTGCCCAAGGAGTTTATTTTTTAGTTTTTCTGGTTTTGATTTTTTAAAGTAACAGAACCTATTAATTTTTTTTATATGGCTGCTACTATGTTGCGTGCCAGAATACGGGGAGGAAATTGAGCTGCATCAGGCTGCACACCTCTCTCCCGATCCTCATAATGATCAGGGAAGGCTCCGGTAAAGGGATCCCACGTCATTGTTTGGAAAGTAGTATAGCAGGATCCCGAATTAGCACTAGCACCGATTCCAAAAAGACAGGCGTGATTTGAAACAACAAGACAGCACAATTTTAATTTCTCCTTTATGGAGGGAAATTTAGTAGCAGCTCCCCCAGTTCTTGTACACACTAAACCGTGGTTGATTTGCCTCAGGTGGTCCCTCTTTTTGAAAGGACTGAGGCTGCTAGAAACACAAAGGTGTGGTGATCCATGCACCCTAATTTCCAAATATATTAAAGGCGCTACACTATTGTGACTGAAAGTGCAATACACATTCCATAAAACAGTTGCATGTGCACAGTTTAAACAGGGTTTCCCAAACCCAGTCCTCAGGGCTCCCCAACGGTGCAGGTTTTCCGGATCACATGTGACATAATTAAGACCACCTGTGGATCTGTTACAATGTGTCAGTCAGTAATGAATACACCCGTGCTCCAGCAAGGAGATATGGAAAACCTGCACTGTTAGGGAGCCCTGAGCACTGGTTTAGGGAAACACTGGTAAGCACTAAGATTATATTTATATATTTAGAGGCAGATATATGTTAAACTATGTAGTATAAACTCTATAATATAACCTTTAGAATAAACATGAGATTCACATTTTGATCAAGATGACCTCTTTCAGATGCAGGGGCAAACACAGGGTTTCTAGATGGGGATTTCCATGCCACGCTACCAGAGTGGACATTAGCTATAATTTTAAACAGTGCTAGACTTCTCTCCAACCCATTCCCATCCTTTTTAAATAGATGGACAATGCTGCGAGATCCTCTTTCACGAGCAGTGCTGTGTAGCAGGACTAATGTATATATATATATATATATCTATATATTATATATATATATTCCAGCTGTCTGCACTGTCTGAGGAGGCTTGATCTAAACCAGACCAGTGGTTTCAGATCCCGCATAGATTTCCTATTTTGTATCTGTTGCTATCAGACATGATCTCTTGTCTGAGAGTTACCACCTAAGTTATACACTCCAGCAGCAGGTCTGTAAAGTTGACCTTAATACGCATTCCAGGTACCGCTTCCATTGAAGAGGGAACAGACAGGTATTGTGAGGGTTCCTTAAAATCATTTTTGTGGAAGCTGGGGTGGCCTTAAGGCCCATGTTACCCTTTACTTGAGTTAACTAGGCTTTAGAAAATGGTTAGAATAAAGCTGCTCTGTTTGGTTCTGTGTTCTCGCTCTCGTAGTCCTTGTTGGGTAGACACTTTGGCTGTCTTAATGGGATGCAGACGTAGAGTGTAAGAGCCTTTGAGATCCCTAACTTTGTAGGCAGTTTATTTTTTGGTCCAAAATAGGACTAGAATTTTCAGCTAGCAAATCAAAAAGGACCAAATCTGTTCTATTCATTCATATTTAGGTGAAAAGGTCTGCCTCCAGATGACACTCCTTCACCCCATATGGGGAGTCCGCAGAGGAGAAGGTGGTATGGGCATCTAAGCCCCCAGGACCTAGCCATCTGGCACAGTGAATAAGGAATCATGCATTTAAATACAGGATTTCTGACAGAAACTTGGTAATGAAGAATCCCTTAATTGGTTTCTTTCCATAATAATGAAGAATGTTGTTTTTTTAATGTAATTGCTATTTCTTCGTCTAGGGCAGTGTTTCTCAAACCCAGTTCTCAGGATCCCACAGTGCATATTTTCCAGGTGTTAAGAGAAATAACTATATCACCTATGGTTTTGTTATAATGTGTCAGTCAGTAATGAATACACCTGTGCTAAAGCAAGGAGATATGAAAACATGTACTGTTAGGGGTCCTGAGGACCAGGTTTAAGAAACACTGGTTCTAGAAGAGTTTCATATTTGGGAGCATTGTTCTGTAGACCTCTTCTTCTAATATTGCATGAGGCTAGTTTCTTGTGTACTATGTCTTCTTTTCAAGGCGGTGCCTAGTTCCACTTTAATCAGGATATATTTATCCCTTCTCGGAAGTGATCTGGATCTTTGGGTAAGTAGGACCAGCTGTTTTTGCTGGATGTGGTTAAGTCTCTAAGGGGGGTATTCAATTGTTTGTTTTAACGCGCTAAAACCAAAAAAAACGAGCGCTCTAAAAAAACTTCATATTATACGGTAATTTTGCGCGCGTAAACAGTTAATACGCTACTTACTCGCTGCCAGCGGGCTGAATTTCAGCTCGCTGCTCAGGGAGCTGCGAGATGAAATTTAGCGAGTAATTACCGTATTAACGGTAATATTTTTAGAGCGCTCGTTTTTTTGGGGTTTAGCGCGTTAAAACAAACAATTGAATACCCCCCTAAATATTTACTTTGATAGAACTTCCAATGTTCAGAAGACGGATTCTCTTCTGGTTCTATTGAATGGATTGAAAACGGGTTAGCCAGCTACTAAGAAAACTTTGCTAGGTGGATCAGGGCTACTATTCACAAGACTTATACTAGTTCTGGGAAGCCGATCCAGGACATTTTACCAGCTCACTCTACCAGATCAGTGAGTGCTTTCTAGATGGCCTGGCATAGGGCCTCAGCTGAGCAGCTATATCTGGCATCCTCCATCCATATCTTTACAAATTCTAAAGGTTTCAAGTTTTTGCATCCAATGAGACTAGCTTTGGATGAAAAGTGTTGCACAGATTTTTCTGGGTGTACACTCCCCTAATGGCAACTTTGGAATGTCCCCACGGCAGCAGTGTCCCCGAGATAGATAGAGAAAAGAGGATTTTCAATTTCTCTGAGGAGAGAAGTTTCGGTCTTGAGATTGCTAACTCTTAAATGTCCAGCTCTTGCAAGCCAGCTCTATACCCTATTGTAGTAGTGTCCCCCAAATGGAATCAGACAAGTGGATTTGACATCAAGCAAAAATCATTTTATTCTTCTTAAAAAATGTTATGCTTTGCAGTCCAGTTCCATCAAATACATTGGTATTCCACTTGCTCTACATAGCTGAGACTTTTTTTAATCTCAATTCTCCATGTATACTATCTGATGTGACCTTACATATGTACTTATACTACAGTCTGTACTGTGTGTCTACATACAGCAAGCACTGTTTAGCCTGACCTCTGTCTCCAATTTTGTGTGTGTACCTGTCTCTCTCGTGTGCGTGTGCGTGTGCGTGTGCGTCTCCTGCGTGTATGTGCATGTGTCTGTGTTCTTTCCCACTCTGTGTGTGTGTCTCTAATTTTGTATGTTCATCTCTATGAAGCCAGCGATATTATTTTGACACATTGTGTGGATACAGAATTTTTTTACATGCTACATATCACCACGAAGAGCTGTTCATAATAAATACGTCCCTAAATCTTTGAACTGAATCTCTTGCTTTTAACAGAACTTAAGTATATAAAGATTCTTAGCCATTCTGATAACACTAGTTTAGACAAGCTGTTTCATAATTAATTAATAAATCTTTTTTTAAATTTAAATCAGTGCCTCCAGCTCTTCAGTGTAGAACTAAAAAGCACAGTATGTCCTGCACCATGGCTCCACTCTACGCCTCTGCATACACAATTGGAGAAGACGACTTTCTTGCTATTTCACCTTGGATTTTTTTGCTATATTAATTTGGATGTTTATTTTCATTTGGATTGAATGATTATATGGATGGGTTAACATATAGATATATATTTTATTGCACTATATAATATATTATATGGTTGGGCCATCATTCATACTCTGTGTTTTATATTGATAACACCTTTGCCCATAGCCTCTGATTTTATAAAGAAAAATGAATCTAGATAGTTATCTGCTGGCAACCTATGACTTGGGAGACAGCCTGCTCACGTGTGTAAACCCTTTCGTCTACATTACACATAAGGAAGGAGGTGAGTTAATTCAAATTAACAAATTTTTTACTAACCACAGTAATTCTAGTTTTACACACAATAAATACTTAAGATATTTACCCAACACAGTTAGACACCATTGTCTGAAATGGCGGGCCCTGGGCTGAGTGTTTTCTCATATCTTAGTGGGGTGGGGATAGGGAACAGGAATGTCTCCAAAGTCAGTTGAAAGTGATCAGCCTTGAGTAGTTTCCCGTGATCTGGTAAAGCTGCTACTAATAGTTTGTTTTAATAGTGTCAAATAGTGATGAAAGCTGATGTAGATCCAGAAGGATATTGCCTATTTGATGCTGTGATTTCAGGGACAACAGAGACTTTAATATTATCAATGGTCTAGGGATTGTATGGTGACACCACGTATTATGACGCAATCGCACGATAAATGCACACATACACTTACACATTTACTTGTAAATAATTCACCTTAAAATAGTTCCAACACATGGTTGTTTATGACCAAATGTAAAAGAGTTTATAATTAAATATAATAATGTTAAAAGCACTTTATTGAGATCTAAGGTTCAGGATACAGGATATATTGTTTGGTATCATTCTAATCCCCTATTTATCCTCAGAGATCCGTTCCTATCGGCTAAGAGATCGCACCTTGCGCATGGGAGTTATGGAGTATAGGGAATTAATGATCAGAATGGTATTGTGTGTGTGTGTAATGTAAATAGACCAGTTTCAGCTTTCGGCGGGAAGATTAGTATGCAGCTATTGGAGAGCTGACCCCCACCCTTGGAGGGCATCGTTTGAACTGACCTATGAACTGCATTATACTGGACTGTCCTGAAGCCTGAACCTATGGAAACATGCCAAATTATCTCTGTTGTTTTCAATGTAACACCAACTGTATATAAGCAGGAGTTCTGGGACCAACAGACAGTCTCTTTGACCACAGACTTCAGGATTGAATGACTGTATGCTGGATCCAGGGCGCCTGCATATGTAATCGGCTGTACTTATATTATTGATTTGTATCCTGCTACTTTTTGATATTAAATCTGATTGTACGTTGGAACCATACAAATCGCAGTGGACAATGATTATTGGCAGGTGATGAAAATACTTTAATAATCATTACAGTGTTAGTTGGTGCAAGTCGAACAGATATGTGATTTGGATTCTAAGTGTAGCTTAGAGTGACAGCATATGGCCAGTAGATTCTTTAGCTAGGAGTCCCAATATTACCACCAACTCCTGGGGATCTATCAAGTTTCAGATGGGCAAGCTGATTATTGTATTTTAAGAGTAAAAGATTGGTGACTTATTAAAACAGTCCTGTCACAATCTGTACTGAAGGATCGCCTTAGGATGCTGCTTTGTGGGCAGGTCCTGTTTCCTGGATTATTTTGGACTTTGTATTATTTGTATTAGCCTTACAGTACCTCTGACTCACCAAATAAGCTAATATTGTACCCTTCCCTCACTAACAGGGTTAAACTTCTTCTTCTGTTAATTGCTGCACCTGTTATCTGCCTATTTATACCTGCTTCTCACAGCTTACCTTTGCTGGTCATTGATGTTGTTGTCATTGTTACTACTACTTCTGTTTCCTTGGGCTACTACAGGCTGCTAGCTCTCATCCCTGTTCCTGGTTTCATCTCACTCAGCTAGTTCCCCTGTACCTGCTGTATTCTCTGTTATTACTTGATTCCAGTCACATCCAGAGATCCTGCACTATTCTGGACTAGGTTTGCTCAATAAACTGTTATGTTTTCACCATACTCCGGGCTCCATAGCGGTCATTTTCAGCCTTGACCCAGAAGTGTAACAAGTCCTTAGTTCAGATTTCACATAGACCCACACAGAGATTTTGAACCATGCTTGCCTACTCCCGAAATTTGGCTACTTCTCCTGGACCCCATAGAGAGCTGGCCTTTCTCCCAGATCCTGCCCACTAAGTAGTGAAATGGGTTGCATAGCAGTAAGCTCAATGACACGATTCACAACAATCTCGTTATTTTGGCCCCAGCACCCAAGGCACAAGGACACGATCGCAGCACTTCACACTTTACCTCTCTGCTAGGAGCTGCCAGTGGGGAGATTTGCAAAGTTGGCAAGTATATTTTGAACTGGTATCTGATTAAGGAGGAGCAAGATAAGTGTACTATTTATGTTGGACTTTTCAGTGGGGAGACCTGGGGTTTGTGTTTTTGAGTGCTGCGTATTTACTGTTTGAAAATGCCAGATGTTACATTTTTATGATGGCAGTAATGCAATAGTGAGGTGTAGCAGCACTAGGTGAAGTCTGCTATGAGTAGCAATAAGCCAGTTAAGATGTTTCTATTTTTTGCTACGCTAGGTAATGCCAGATGTACCAAAGGGGAGCTGAGAGGGGATATGATCTTATGCCTGCGATCCAGTGACTGCATGTGGTTTAGCCAGTTAAATGCAGCATCAGTGTTGGTTAGCTGCTCAACAGAGTATGTTGAGATGCAACAGGTAGGTGTCTTTGGCTCCGGTAGATGACTTCTTGGGAAAAACCCCAAAATTCTCTATAATTTTGTGAGGCTCAGTGTATGTACTCTATATCAGTGCCAAGCTATGCCTCTGTAGATCATATTATAATGCTATCAGAACCCTATTCCCTCTGGACATCTACATCTACTTCCGCTTTGGCAAGAATCATTGAAGTTATTTTTTGTAAAACAATTGAACCACTTTTCCATCAAGACACTCATGCCCTAAGACTTCCTGGTG
Source organism: Mixophyes fleayi (assembly GCF_038048845.1). NCBI lineage: Eukaryota > Metazoa > Chordata > Amphibia > Anura > Limnodynastidae > Mixophyes > Mixophyes fleayi. Next base: position 306,517,464 of record NC_134402.1, on the reverse strand, counting down.
GAAATATTGGGATAACTTTGATCCTGCTCCTCAACAACTTATCCAATTGCACCTAATATTAGCACACTGGAAGTACTAATATTAGGTGCACAGAAAGATCCACATTAGATTCATTATTCATCTCCTGTACATCTATAGGTATGTTTCTGTTCCTGCATTTTGTCATTAATCAACATGCAGCTACATTTTTTGTGTGTCACTTATTTAATTTATACTTACAAAACTTTAGGTTAGGTACACGCTACTGTGTTTTCAGCCAATTATCGGGCCAATCAGACAATAAGTGACTGATTGACCCGATATCGCAGTAGTGTGTTCTCTGGAACAATGAACAGTTATTGTTTCAAAGCACAGATCATCGTTTGATCTGATTTGTCGTACTGTTTAAAAATGTCATTCAGCTACAATGTCGTTCCAATTCTGCAGTGTGTGCGCATGGCACAGGAAAGTAAGTACACCATTTCTTCTCTTATTCATTTTGTCCCATTTTTACAGCTGCCCGACTGAATATCAAAGTAGGAAAAATTTTTGCAGGCTCTGTGCGACAGGCTTGTTGTATATATTATGAGTGGGCATAAGACTAGGTACACACTGAAGAATTTTCCGACCAACGTCTTATCTACAATGACTTTCCCTTCGACCGAAGGTCCGATCGCAGGGACAATTAATGCATACACACTAGTCACGTTTTAGACAATTAACGAAAGCCCGCCAGCCCGGGAAGCAACTTTTCACCGCCATATTGACGTGAGCACAGATTAGAAATTTGTACACACTTAAATGACAATGTAACGATATCCCCAAGAAATGTTAAGAAGGGGCAGAGCATGTTCAATTGTAACCACCCCAGACCTCATAAACAAGCAAAGGCAACACGTTTTCTTCATACATTCGTTAGCAAATGTAAATTGTACGTTCATTCTCAACGGCAAAAAAATTATATTTTTACTAATATGGATACTTTTGAAGAACGACACCCTTGACTCCTTCCTCTCTTTTACCCCCCCACATTCAATCCCTTGACCAATCCTGTCGCTTCCAACTACGCAACATCGCCCGCATCCGGCCCTTCCTATCTCAGGATGCAACCAAAACCATTATCCATGCACTCATCATTTCCTGGCTTGACTACTATAACCTTCTCGTCACCAGCCTCCCCAGCTCCCCCATCGCCCCCTTCGTTCTATACTCAATGCAGCTGCGAGGCTTATCTTCCTTTCTCGACGCTCCTCTTCTGCCTCCCCTCTCTGCCTTGATTTACACTGGCCCCCCTTCCCCTACAAAATCCTTTTTAAACTTCTTACAAGGCCCTCTCCCACTCAACTGCCCCTTATATCTTCAATCTCCTCTCCATGCACACTCCCACCAGGTCCCTGCAATCGGCCAATGACTGTCGCCTCTCCTACACTCTGATCACCTCATCCCACTGACTTTTCCCGAGTTGCCCCCCTGCACTGGAATGACCTCCCACGCTTCATTCGTTTGTACCCTAATTTGTGCTCCTTCAAACGGGCACTCAAAACTCAAAGCCTACCAGCTTTCCACTTAATCCTCTCTCCATGCTCGCTCTCAACACCTCGCTCCTCCTGTGATTGTTCCCCTCTTCGGATTCCCTTTGTACCAGCCGTCTGTTTGCCCTCCCTTTAGGATGTAAGCTCTTTTGAGCAGGGCCCTCTTCCCTCCTGTCTCTTTACCTACTCTACTGCTACAACTTCACTATAACTGCTTTGCCTGGAGCCTCTGAAGTCATGGTATTACTTGTTTAATGTTCTGTACTGTTTTCCCTGTATGGTCTATTGTTTGTATTGTGTATGGTGCTGTGGAAACCTTGTGGCGCCATATGAATAAAGCAACTGCTCTTTTTCTGCTCACTGTGGCAAGAAGACTGCAAGTGCACACCCGAAGTGATAGAAGGAGAAAGAATGGATCTTCTTGGACCAAAGAGTGGTTGACCAATGGATGTAAGGTGTAAAAAGCTTGTAGTATCAGTTTGTATTTCTAAGACCACTAGGGGTTAAATATATTTAGATTTTCGCCAAATACGAGTTTATTATACACAAATGTCCTTCACCCACAATGCTCCATTCTCTACAGGTATCACCACTGATTGGTCCACAACTGAAACGAACGCCCATGTCTGATTGTATAAAATTATCGAGGAGCCTGTCTGGCGCCGAGGGACGTAAGAAGATGGCGGATGAGGAGCAGGTGTCGGTGCGATTAGTAGAGAAAAAAATTGGTATAAGTAGTGCAGGGGGATGAAGAAGAAGAAGAAATAAAATTAACGGGCGTGAAAAGAGCAAAGCCAATGAGAGAGAGAGGTGGAGATGATGGTAAAAGCAGTGTCGGACTGGCCCGGCGGGGTCCTGGGGAAATACCCTGTAGGCCCCTCTGTCCAATGGCCCCACCCCCTTTTGCTAGAGGGCGGGCCAGAATGCAATCCTCAGGGGACCCTGGGTGAGGTAAGCGTAGTAGGAGCCTGTGCTGCTGGTAAAGTAGAGGAGCTTCCCGCTCAGGCAGAAACTCCTCACTGTGTCCCCACGCCACCTCTGCTATGCTCTGATTGGTTGACACAGTCACTCAGCAAATCAGAGCAGACATGCCCCCTACCCACACTGCCATGGAGGAAGCAAAGCAGGAAAGGTAAGATTATGTGTCTGTATGCATTAGAGAGAATGTCTATCAGTGTGTATGATAAATGTATTAGTGTGTGTGTATGAGAGAGGGGGGGTGAGTCAGTGTACATGATAAATGTATTGGTGTGTGTGTGTCTGTGTATGAGAAATTAATGTGTGTGTGTGTTATGGTATTGTGTGTGTTATGTTTATGTGGGCAATGGGGATTGTGGCAATGTAATGGGGGTGAGGAGAGGGGGGCTGTGATAAGTGAAATGGGGGGAGAGGGCAGGGGGTCTTTTGGTATTATAATGTGGGTGTGAGGTAGGTGATGGCTAATCTGTGCAATTTTGTGGGGTAATGGTGGGCCAATTTAATTTAATAGTGGGGTCTATTAATTTAAGATGAGGTGGCAGGACCTTTAATTCTGGGATGGTTTGGGGCTAATAATTGAATATGGGGTTAAGTTTGGACAGGAGGGCTATTTATTAAATGTGAATGTGAATTATTTAATGCAAGGGATGGCTGGGGAAATGGTTATATTTATTAAATTCTATTTATTGCTAGGCCTATTTGGAGGTAGGGAAACAGGTTTATTTATTAAATGCGGATACTATTAACTTACGGGGCTGGTTGGAGGGAAATAGATCTATTTATCAAAAGTGAACACTATTATTTTAATGTTAGGGCTGGAGGGAGGCCTAATTATTAAATAGGTGTACTATTAATTTAACGCCGGGGCTGGTTGGAGTTCTCTAAATGTCATGTACCCATTTTTTTCCCAGATAGGAATCCCAACATTGCAGGATCCAGACAAGCAGCAACTAACCTAAAGACTCCAGCAGCCACAGGTCAGGAAAGGGACAAGAAAAGGACACCCATACTCAGGTACATACAGTAGGTGTACACACATACTGGGCCCCACCTGTTAGGAACCCCTCTAGCCAGTACAGCACAACCCGGAATCTACTCTGCCAGTCAGGTGTTCACTGGAGCCCCTACTAGTGGGGACAGACTGGGCCGCAGACTGGCAGAGGGTCATGAAGTGCGTACTGGCTGGGGAGAACCCAGGAAAGCAGGGCGAAGTCCAGGCAAGGGTCGAGGACCGGCAGCAGATAACGAATCCAATAGACAAGCCAAGGTCAAGGGTCACGAGCAAACAGGAAGGTCTGTAAACACGCCAGAGGTCGGGGTCACAAGAAACACAGGCCGGGTCCAAATCCAGGAAAGGGGTCATACACGGGCAATCCAACAGAATATTCAAAGGGCAGGAGCAAGGAGCAGAGCAGGTCAGAAGACTGGAAATTGAAGCTACAACCGGCAGTGAGGCTGCAGACCTCACTGCCTTAAATACTCAGGGAGACCAATCAGGGCTTGTCCCTGAGAAACACACACATGCAGGCTAAATGAATTGAGCTACTGAGCGCGTGCGTGTACCCGGCTTCCTACATTGCCGGGACGCGGTGCTGAAGAGGCGTCCGACCGTTGCCTTAGCAACGGTCGGGTACTGGGTGGAAGTGACGTCCCGGTCGCCAAGGTGACGGCCGGGACGCCAGGGAGCGCAGGAAGCGAGCCGCTGCGGGTATCGCCGCGGCTTGTGACAGTAGCCTCCCCTTGAGGTTTCTTAGGGATTTTTTTGAAGAATTCTTTAAGATGTTTAGTGGCATGAAGTTGTCTTCGCGGAACCCAAGACCGCTCCTCCACACCTCGATTCTTCCATTGTACCAGGAAGTGCACCTGGCCCTGTACCTTCTTAGAATCAAGAATCTTCTGAACAAACCGATTTTTTAGTTCTGTTCCGATTCTGTCCATATGAACTTGGAAGCTGAGGTTGACTTGGATAAAGTACAGGTTTGAGCAGTGAGCAATGGAAAGTGTTGGGGATCCTTAACGACCCAGGAATTCTCAACCTAAATGCCACATGATTAATCTGCTTGACAATGAGAAACCGACCAATGAATTTAGGACCCAATTTCCTGCAGGGCTGTCTGAGCCTAATATTTCTCGTAGAAAGCCACACTTTCTGGCCCACTTTGAAGGAGCAGGTGGTACGGTGGCGATCTGAATTTTTTTTTGCAGAAAATGAGGCCTGTCTTAAAGAGAATTGCACTTTTCTCCAGATGACCTTAAGATCGGCAGCAGTGGAACGAATTTCCGGAATGCCAGCGGATTTGAGGGAATACAAGGAAAAGGCCCTGGGATGAAAACCAAAATTGCAGAAGAATGGTGAGGTTTGCGTGGATGAGTGACATGAAGTGTAACAATGTAAGAACTGTTCCAAAGACCGGTTAACACTTTCAGTCTGCCCGTTAGACTGAGGGTGATATGCAGAAGAAAGGCTAACCTTGATTGCCAGAAGAGTACAAAAAGATTTCCAGAATTGTGCCACAAATTGGGAACCACGGTCGGAAACAATATCAGTAGGGAGTCCATGAAGGCGGAATACGTGCTGGATGAACAGGACAGCCAGATTTCGAGCACTAGGGAACCTGGTTAGTGGTATTAAGTGGGACATTTTGCTGAATCGATCTACCACAACCCATATGGTGTTGTGTCCTGCAGAGAGTGGCAGATCGACTATAAAGTCCAAGGACAAACGAGTCCAGGGTTTTGCAGGAATGGGCAACGGAACCAACTGACCTACCAGACGATTCCTGGGAACTTTATTCCTGGCACAACCCTCGCAAGAGAGAACATAAGTCCTGACATCAGTAGGTAACGATGGCCACCATACAGTACGGGATAAGATTTCCCATGTTTTCCGGATTCTGGGATGTCCAGCAGTCTTAATATTGTGAGCTTCTGCAAGAACCGCCTTCCTTAAATGGACCGGAACAAATAAACATCCCTCCGGGGTATTATCAGGAGCTAATTTTTGAAACCTCTGAAGTGTAGTGCTCAGGTCTTCGGTCAGCCCAGCGTGGATTATGGAAGAGGGAATGATAGGCTCCGGATTTGTAATTGGAACATAATGTGCCAAGAAGCTTCTGAACAGAGCATCTGCTCGGACATTTTTAGATCCCGGTCGGTAGGTGATCACAAAATTGAATCGAGTGAAAAATAGCAACCAACGGGCCTGTCTGGGGTTCAGATGTTTGGCCGACTGAATATATTGTGGGTTTTTATGGTCTGTAATAACGGAGATCTGATGTGAAGCAACCTCCAGCTAATGCCACCATTCCTCGAAGGCCCATTTAATTGCCAATAGTTCCCTATTACAGACATCGTAGTTGGCTTCAGCAGAAGAGAACTTACGGGAGAAATAGGCACATGGGTGTAGATGAGTATGAAGGTCCTTCTGTGAGAGGATAGCACCGGCACCAACGTCAGAGGCATCGACCTCAAGAACAAATGCTTTAGTTGGATCCGGGTGTCTAAGGACCTGAGCGGACACAAAGGCTTTTTTCAAGCTTTCAAATGAGGCTACTGCTTGGGGCGACCAATTAGTTGGATCCATTCCTTTGCGAGTTAGGGCGACAATGGGAGCCACGATGTCAGCAAAGCCACAAATGAACCTTCTATAGTAGTTGTCGAAGCCCAGGAACCTCTGCACCGCCTTAAGATTGTTTGGCTGCATCCAATCCAAGATAGCTTGAACCTAAGTTGGATCCATGGATAATCCCTCAGAAGAGATTACGTTTCCCAGAAAGGATACCTTCTGCACCTCGAACTCACACTTTTCTAGTTTGGCGTAAAGGTGGTGTTCTCACAATTTCTGTAGAACCTGTTTGACGTGACCCTGATGTACGGATAAGGATTTAGAATAGATGAGGTTATCTAAATAGACGACCACGAAACAATCAAGGAACTCCCGAAGAACTTCATTAATCAGGTCCTGGAATACTGCAGGTGCGTTGCTAAGACCAAACGGCATGACCAGATACTCGTAGTGGCCAGAGTGTGTATTGAATGCCGTCTTCCATTCCACTCGTTCTTTGATATGGATGAGGTTATATGCTCCACGAAGATCGATTTTGGTGAAGACTGTGGCACCTCTTAATTGATCGAATAATACGGAGATGAGAGGAAGGGGATAGGTGTTCTTGACTGTAATGAGATTCAGTCCTCGGTAGTCGATACAGGGTCTTAGTCCTCTGTCTTTTTTGGATACAAAGAAGCATCCCGCTCCTACTGGAGATTTAGATGGCCTGATGAAGCCTTTCTCCAGGTTTTCATCAATGAATTCCTGCATGGATTTGGTCTCTGGACCCGAGAGGGAGTACAAGTGTCCCATGGGTAACTTGGAACCAGGAATAAGCTCGATGGCACAGTCGAAGTCACGGTGCGGTGGTAAGGTGTCAGCAGCCTTTTTGGAGAACACATCCCAGAACTCATGATATTGTGAGGGAAGCTGCTTCGGAATAGACTGAATCACACGCAGAGGTAGAGTCAAGCAGGACTGTGTGCAATAAGAGCTCCACTGGACAATTTCTCCTTTCGCCCAATCCACGACGGGGTTATGACGGGAAAGCCAAGGGTGGCCCAGGATCAATGGAACTGACGGACAGTCGGTAAGGAAGAAGGTCATTGACTCTGAATGGAGAGCTCCAATGTTCAGTTGCAGTAACGGGGTCTCCCAAGTAATCTTGCCACCAGGCAATGGACTCCCATCTAAGCCACAAACGGTAATGGCAGATTTAAGCTTCACAGTCGGAATTCCCACGGTGCGGGTAAACCCGATGTCGAGGAAGTTGCCTGCAGCTCCACTAACAATGAAGGCCGACAGGGCCACGGAAGTGGCACTAAAAGTGACTAGTGCGGGAATCAGGACTGCATTCTTTTGGGAAACAACTTGCAGACCTAAGTGGACCTTTCCCAGACATGCTCCTTTTTCAGGTTTGTAAGGACAAGAGCATGAGAAGTGGCCTTTATTACCACAATAAAGACAAAGGCTTTGTGACTGTCTTCTGTCTCTTTCGTCAGGAGAGAGGCGATAGGCCCCCGACTGCATAGGTTCCTCCTCATCCGTGGGAACCGGGATAAATGCAGATGAAAAGGTAGATGCCTCTTTCTCGGTCTTCCTCTCCTTGATTCTCCTGTCAATTTTAATGGCGCGTTGCATAAGGCTTTCCAATGAGGTGGGGGAAGGATACTGCACAAGTGAATCTTTGATCTGCTCTGACAGTCCAAGGCGAAACTGGCTGTGTAACGCTGGATCATTCCATTCACTGTCAGGTGACCATCTGCGGAATTCAGTGCAGTATTCTTCTGCAGGACATCGTCCTTCCATTAGAGCCCGTAGATGAGCCTCAGCGGAGGCAACTCTGTCAGGGTCATCGTAGAGCAGACCCAATGCATTAAAGAAAGCTTCCAAAGATTGCAAGAAAGGACTAGACAGCGACAGGGTGAAGGCCCAAGACTGGGGGTCACCCTGCAGGAGGGAGATGACAATCCCGACTCTCTGCGGTTCCGAACCGGAAGACCGTGGTTTCAGCCGAAAGTAGAGCTTCCAGCTTTCCTTAAAGTTCCGGAAAAGGGCTCTATTTCCGGAGAACCGATCCGGCAAATTTAATTTGGGTTCATCGGTGGAACCGGAAATGGCTAGTGTAGTCCGGCAGTCCTCCTCTTGAGCGGACAAACGCTGGGACAATCCCCGGACCATCTGATACAGGGTCTCAACATGACCCGCCTTGGGCTTGGAATGGAGACGATTTGGTTCCGCTTTCATCCATCCCAATTTTGTCTCCAGATTGTCTTTTGGCCGGTTATAATGTTAGGAACCCCTCTAGCCGGTACAGCACAACCCGGAATCTACTCTGCCAGTCAGGTGTTCACTGGAGCCCCTAGTGGTGGGGACAGACTGGGCCGCAGACTGACAGAGGGTCGTGAAGTGCGTACCGGCTGGGGAGAACCCAGGAAAGCAGGGCAAAGTCCAGGCAAGGGTCGAGGGCCGGCAGCAGATAACGAATCCAATAGACAAGCCAAGGTCAAGGTTCACGAGCAAACAGGAAGGTCGGTAAACACGCCAGAGGTCGGGGTCACAAGAAACACAGGCAGGGTCCAAATCCAGGAAAGGGGTCATACACGGGCAATCCAACAGAATATTCAAAGGGCAGGAGCAAGGAGCAGAGCAGGTCAGCAGACTGGAAACAGAAGCTATAACCGGCAGTGAGGCTGCAGACCTCACTGCCTTAAATACTCAGGGAGACCAATCAGGGCTTGTCCCAGAGAAACACACACACATGCAGGCTAAATGACAGCTAATTCAGCCCACAGGCTGAAACTAATGAATGAGAGCTACTGAGCGTGTGCGCGTACCCGGTTTCCTACATTGCCGGGACGCAGCGCTGAAGAGGCGTCCGACCGTTGCCTCGGGTACTGGGTGGAAGTGACGTCCCGATCGTCAAGGTGACGGCCAGGGAGCGCAGGAAGCGAGCCGCGGCGGCTGTGGGTACCACCGCGGCTCGTGACACACCTAACATTTATTTGGCCCGTCTATATGATGCCACTTTCAGGCTTTTTTTCAGGGCCACTTTAGGTTCCCAATCTGCCCCTGTCCTTTTCTAAGTAGGTGGGGCCCACCCAAGTCCAAAATTTGCAAAGCGCAGGTCACCTGCACCTTTAAGAGTCGCAAACGTCATGACGTTGCGATGTTGGCAGTGTACAGGAGCTGTGAGGACCGTGCCCAGCTGACCACTGAGAGGAGCTGAAGCAGAATTAATTCACACTTACTTTATTTTATTGTCGTTTTGCTTTCAAATTTGCTTTTTTAGCTGGTAGGGTAGCCTGTTCTTGGCATAATATGAATTGGGGGCAGTACTAAGGGTAGTAATACTATGCGGATACACAGGTTAATTGTAACCAGGGCCTGATCTACCACTAGGCTGATCAAGCTGCAGCCTGGGGCGCTGGGTCCCGGGGAGGCGCGGCACTGTGGGGGGAGGGGTGTCGGTAGTGACGATCAAAGGCATTGGTGGTCAGCAAAAGGCAGCCAATGGCTAGGCTGTCTGTTGCTGTGCAGCAGACAGGAAGCAAGAAGTGTTCACTTCCTGGCTGCTGATCTGAGGAGCGAGGAGCAACGCTGGCCAGCACAACTACAGGTAAGTGAAGGGGGGACTGACATGCATATCTATAGGGAGGGAGAGGGGGGGATCTGCCATACAAATCTATAGGAAGTAAGGTGGAGGGGCAGCCGTACAAATCTATAGGGAGGGAGAGGGGGCTGTCATACAAATATATAGGGTGGGATGGGGGGGCTGCCATGCAAATCTATAGGGAGGGAGAGAGATTGATATGTGTGAAGGAGGGCAGAGGAGGGGGGCTGATATATGTGACTGTAGGGGTTTGATTTGACGGGGGGAATAGCTACAGAGTGGAGGTAAGGAAAATGGCTGCAGGTGGAGATGGATGCAGGGTGGGAGGTAAGAAAAATGGCTGCAGAGGGGGTTAAGAAAAATGGCTGCAGGGGGGGTTAAGGAAAATGGCTGCTGTGCTTAAAAAATAGAGCAGCTTTGGGGGGCATAATCTCATGATTGTGTGGTGGTCACATGGATGCTCTCTGTGGTCTCAGCAATCACTAGAATCTACTATATAAATGCCTAGTGGCATGTGTGGAAAAAAAAAACAAGCTGCAGCGCCACCTGCTGGGCAGAGTTATACACTGACCTATATATTTCTTGAAGGAGAAGTGACAGTTGGGAGTGTTTGGTGGTTGCCGGGGGTGACAGTGGGGAGTTTTTAATACCTTAAGTAGCTTGATGAAGGATGTGGCAATGAAGATGAAGGATGAGGTGGTTACATGTGTACAAAACCACGTTAAAAAAAGGGCGCTTGCGTCGGGAAGTAACGCTCTTCCCCTGAGGAGGCCTGGGCTAGGCCCAAATGCATGACAAGAATCTTTTTAACACCTTAAGTAGCTTGATTTGACTAAAATGCATGAGTATCATGCACGGGTTAACTTGTACTAAATATTAGTCACATGGGCCTGGTAGAGGTTTGTATTTGATTGACCACAAATATTCAGATATTGCTTATATATGCCTGTACAATGGGATACTTTTAGCTGGCCATAATGGAGTGTTTTGTTTTAACTACTGAAGGGCCTAATCATTCAGGGTTTAACATTTTGCATTATAATAAATTTTGCATTTTCAAAACAGGACGCCAACTTTCCAGAAGCCAGCGAGAGGATAACAAAGCTGCAAGAGAGAAGAGCAAGAACAGGTAAGAGACAATGGCACAATCTGTCTAAATTTGAATGCTGGAGAATACTCCTGAACATTAATATTCAGGTGTGTTCCTATACACCTATATATTCAGGGGAGGGGAGGGTGCTGCGGCTGTATTAGCCTAGGGCGCCCAGAACCCTTAATCAGGCCCTGATTGTAACTATTCTGAGACAAGGCGTCCCTCTGCTTGTATATGTGTTTTGTGTGTGTCTTCAATTCTTGTCTTTCTTTCAAACATTATTTTTTCATATTTGTCTCTTTCCTTATAACATTTATACACCTTCCACTACATATGTAGTGCTTTTAGGGCACTGTCCCTGAAACTCAGGACATCTGTTCTCCTTGCCGGGAGATGTGTCACACTTTTTTGAGCAGGCAGTTTTTTGCTGTAGGGGAGTGGCCTAGTGCTTTTCACACTTACGCGCACCCTTTAAACGTGAGAGCTATTGATTTAACATTGTGGTTGGGGAAGGGGGCTAGAGTGTGCCCTCATTGCTAGCCTTTCCATATTTAATGTACATATCTCTTTTTCAAAACAGGACCCCAACATTTCAGGGTCCAGACAGCAAGTGAGCTTAAGACATCAGCAGCAACAGGTAGTGAACGCTGCAAGAACAGGTAGGAGAGAGCAGGACAGTCTACCAACTGTTCTGATTCTAGTGGGGCGAGACTTTGTCCCGATCTAAGGGGTGGGGCCCAGACTATGTACTCTTTATATATACTGCATTATTTATATAATACACTATGCCGCTAGCCATGCCCCCTCTAGTGTATGGTCTCACCTCTATGGTGGCTGCCCACACCCCCTCTGGGGGGCCCCTACCGTTGCAATCCCCTTGTGGGCCCTTCATGTCCCAGTCAGACACTGGGTAAAAGTACTGGACCAGTATGACTACGACTGCCAAAAAAGAAAATACTGAAGAGTTAGAATCAGAAAGGAGTTAATAATGCAGAAATTACTAAAACAAATTAAAGGAGAAACTTGGAAAGAAAATAAATATATTTCAAGTACAGAAGCGTTGGTCAGATTAAAAAATAAAGAACAACGGAGACAGATTCGTAGAAACATTCAAAAAAAGTGAGTTTGACTGCTTGAAGGACTTGTAGGTGAATTTGTATATATACACACTACATAATCGTTAGGTGGATTGGTCGGAAAATATTAAACATTGTGACCAACCAAATGAGCCGACAATTGACACTTTGGGGTAAATGTATCATACTCTGATTTCTTCAAGTCGTCGGAAATCGGCGAGATGACAGCTAAAATTTAAAGGGGCGCTGGCTTGTAAAGGCAAGTTTGCCTTTACAAGGCAGCGCCACTTTAAATTTTAGCTGTCATCTCGCCGATTTCCGACGACTTGAAGAAACCGGAGTATGATATATTTACCCCTTTGGCACGACTTTAGACCATCGTGTCACTATACACACTAAGCAGATTGCCAACTGAACGGTTGTATGTCGGCTGATTTATCCAATTATTGGATGAAAACGCTTCAGTGTGTACCTAGCCTAATGAGGGTTAAAAGACAACTTGATAGTGTGATGCAACTGCTTCGAATGAGGATTTTACAAAGGTTGGAATCATTAATTAGCTGATAAAATTACAATATCTGTGTACCATGTACTGACCCTATAATTTTAGTTTCAGTCTAAACATCCCTATGTCAGCAGCTCCTCTTTATCCCCAAAGCATGGAGCGTTTATGTTTATCTAACAAGAACAGCACAAATCCAGTGTCTGTTACTCAGTCACATTGTTCACCTCTACCTGTACCGCAATACTTTTGTCATTCAATGAAGTGGTCATGTTTAGCGTGGAAAGATCCGGCACACTCTCCTCGTCTGGAAGTGGGGGGGGTTATCCTGGATGCTAGTAATTCAAACATCTAGCTGCGGCCAGTGACATTTCCCGGAACAGAGAAATACTGATATTTTAAAATACTGTTAAATAAAGTATAAGCAGGGAATTCACTTAAATCGCCAACTTTACATCTATATTAGTATGGGTATAGTATACTCAGGCTTTGGATGTACACACTACTGTGATATCGTGCCAATCAGTTGTTTATTGTCTGATTGCCCAGATAATTAGCTGAAAACACAGTCCTTTGTACCCAGCTTTACTTGAGTGTTAATATAGCTCTATTTATCTGTCCTTTTTTCTTATCTACCCATTCATTCCCTTTGAACTCAATCAAAATCAATGCTCAAAAGAAAAATATATGGTTAAGAGCATATTTACGGTTGTTATCCATCAATATCGATATTGTAGCAAATGTTTAAGTATACCCAATGATTAAGGGATTACCACAAATAGCACATACCAAATACTGAGGGTTGGCCATGGATGCCCTTATTAAACTCCTTGTTGGATTGGAAACCAGTCATAATAATTTTCAACATGGAAAGTTATTGAATGATCTTCAAAACCCAGGTGTTACAAAAGCATGAACATAAAAGGCCAGTGCAGAGTGACCAAAACCTTTCTGGCATCGAGGAATAACAAACACAGGTGTCCCCCTTGTGTCTTGGGCCCACGGGAATCATGTAAACCATATTGTAAATACATTGGACTATGTGCCAGTTCTTAACAAATTTGCTTTATTTATATTCTGACTCCCAGTCATGTATTATATAAAACTCTGTCTTAGTTACTGTGTGAATTATTTGTCTCACCGCTCACTAATGACCCGACCTGTTTTCCTGACCACCCATGTCTTCCTTTGACCCTGATTGTAGGGCTTGTCTTCGGACATTGCAATGGCACTCTCTCTCTTGACCTATATACTGTCTTATCCCTAGATGTTAATGTGTCAGACACTGCCTAGCATGGTATACCTTGGGGAGGAGATTTGTGGGTATATATCGCTGTGAAGTCATCACCACGTTTACCCTTGTGAAGACCGGAAGTACATGCGAGTCCACATTCACAGCCTGTAACTTCAGGCTTCAGAGTTGCAACATATGAAACCATATACAATCTCTCTGGAAGGTCAGATGAGGTTTCAGATCATAAAGAAAATCAGACCAGCAGTGGTTCTACTAATCTTTATGTGCACATTGTTTAATAGTTGAGACCATCTGATTCATTTTAGTGAACTTGAAAGCTTAAAATTGTGTATGAGTTGCAATACGTCCCTTTCAGACATTTCCACATTCAAAAAGACATAAAAAACCGAGCAACCGAAGTTGAGCCAGATATTACAAGACTACATTGAGACATTTTGCATCCCCAGGCTAATTTATTTTGGGGGGGCTAAGCCTTTACTTATGATGGGCTTTACATTCATTTCTGTAGGTTTCGATATTTACACATGTGGTTGCACATGTTACGAGCCGCGGCGGTGCCCAGCCGCCGCGACTCACTCACCCGCGTCCCGGCCGTCGCCATGGCGACCGGGACGTCATTTCCAGCCATAACCCGGCCGTTGCCGGGGCAACCAGCAGACGCTTCAGAGCTGCGTCCCGGCAATAGGAGGAAGCCGGGCGCAGCGTTCTACAGCCTGTGGGCTAATTAATATGGGCAGATTATAGGAGGCAATTACAGGCATTAGCCTGCAACTGTGCAGGCCAGGGGCAAGCCCTGATTGGCTCTATTAGTGACTGCTCTATTAACCTGCAGGAGTGTGTTTTACCTGTGATTGGTTCAGCTGGGTATTTAAGGCAATGAGGTCTGCTGCCTCATTGCCGGTTATAGCTTCTGTGCTCCAGTCTGCTGACCTGCTTGTTCCAGTTCCTGTATCCTGTATCTACGTTTGACTTCCCGTGTATGACCCTTGGCTTCGTATTGGACTTCGCTTGTGTTTCCTGTGACCCTGATCCTTGGCTTGTTTACCCGTTCTGCTACTTTGCCTGTGACCTCTGACCTCAGCTCGGTCATCATTACTGTTACCTGCTGCCGGCCTTTGACCTCTGCGTGGACCTGACTCTTCTTGCCTGGGTTCTCCCCAGCCGTTACACACTTCACGACCCTCTGTCAGTCTGCAGCACAGTCTGTCCCCACCATCAGGGGCTCCAGTGAACACCTGACTGGCAGAGTAGACTCCGGGTTGTGTTGTGCCGGCTGGAGGGGTTCCTAACATTATAACCGGCCCACTCACGGAGACAAGATTAGGATGGATGCAAGTGGATCCACACCGTCTCCGGCACAAACCCTAGCAGGCCATGTTGAGTCTTTGTATCAGATGATGCAGGGATTGGCTGAGCGTATGTCTGTTCAAGAAGAAGCCACAAAAGCTTCACAATCTCCTCCAGATCCCATCTGTGAGCCCAAAATGAATTTACCGGATCGGTTCTCCGGAAATAGAACCTTGTTTCGGAACTTCAGGGAGAGCTGCAAGCTCTATTTTCGGATGAGACCCCGCTCCTCCGGTTCAGAGCAGCAACGAGTTGGGATTATTATTTCCCTTCTACAGGGTGACCCCCAGTCCTGGGCGTTTTCTTTGCCACAGACCAGTCCGGCCATGCAGTCCGTAGACTCCTTCTTTGAGGCATTGGGGTTACTGTATGATGACCCGGATCGAGTGGCCTCCGCGGAAGCTCACCTACGGTCCTTGAAACAAGGCAGACGGTCGGCAGAAGAATACTGCGCGGAATTCCGTAGATGGTCACCTGACAGTGGATGGAACGATCCTGCCTTACGTAGTCAGTTCCGTGTCGGCCTATCTGAACAGATTAAAGATTCGCTGGTGCAATACCCGTCTCCTAGCTCTCTGGAGGATCTGATGCACCTCTCCATTAAAATTGACAGGAGGGGGGGCGTGGCTTGGTAGCCATCTTAGGAGGTCGCTGGTCACAGAAGCTCCGTCCACCAAAATATAAACCAAGTTCTTTTTGGCTACCTGTCCCTTCTGACAAAGGGGTACTTACCTGGATTCAGCGTCGGAACATAGGCGCTGCAGATTGGGTCCGGTCTCGAGGCTGGGGTCGCGCCATTTCAGAGGAGAAACGGCATTTTCCCTTCCGCGCGGGATCGCGCTGACGGCTCCTGGACACCAGACGCAGAGTCCTCGTGGACCCACCACCTGAAGTGTGGGATCTGGCTGACCTGGTGAGTCTCAGGGGAGATAGTTCGCTGGCCCACATCTGGAGGGCTAGAGACTGAGGGATCCAGCGCTTGACGGGTCGCAGCCCCGGCGGTGAATTGATTGGCGGGAGCGCCATTTTAACTGCCTCTCAGAGCCTCCATATATCCCTTGGCGGCGCTGGAGCCCTGTACAAGAAGAGATCTGCGGCTTAACTGTGGCGCCCTGTGGTCCTGTGACCCCAGAAACAAACAAACAAACAAGAAGATCCAGACAGTCTTGGAGGTGCAGAGGGTGAGTGCATGGAGAATAGCACCCCTATCTTAGTCTAAGCAGATTACCTCATTGTATACCCCCTGATAAAGGATCGACACATACACCATCATAACACAGTAGTATGCTGAGTACAATACTCCAGTGCTGAATAGTTTCTCCTCAACAAGTATAAACTTATTCAGTGGCATTAGAAGACTAGATTTCCCATATATTTCCGTACAGGAATAAACCAGCTCTCTATCCCCATCTAGTGGTTATCCTTCATATTGCACTCCTCAGTATTGAACATATATATTGGAAAATTTCTGAAATTAACGACTGTCATCCAATCCAGTTATACAATCCTCTCAAGTGGACGGAGGTGTAAATCGTACATTATGCAGTAACAATGGTCCCGTCTCCATAGACATGGCTGAATAGCATGTCCCCCCTGGGGGAAGGGGTCTCGGGGCTCCGCAGAATCAGGATTCCTATGTAAAGCAACTTCTGAATGCAAATTGTGAATTAATGATTACACAAGGGGATTAAATGGGGAAGGATAAGAAAACACCTCTAAAGAAAACTAAAAAAAAATCGAAAGAACCCACGACGCAAGTAGCTTTTCATCAACTCTTCTCTAGCAAAGCTTCCTTAGCTGCTACCCCAGACTCACCTCAACCAACCGACTCCAACATGCCGGGGTCATCACAAGTGTCGCCCTCTAGATCGCCCTCTAGCATACACGACAAAAGTGACCTGGAGGAAATCTTAACGCATTTAAAAACCTTACCCACTAAATTGGACTTTCAGGCACTTGAAAATAAAATCCAGAAGACCCTCCAGTCTCAGTTGGCCTCATTTAAAACTGACCTCACCCAGGTGGCTGATAGGGTGGTATCACTTGAGGAAAGCAAGGAAGCGATGGACTCTCGTATTGACAAACTCCAAGATCTTGTCATACATCAAGCAAAAGATGCTACCGAGTTTCGTAAGAGACTAGATGACATTGATAACAGAGGGAGAAGAAATAACCTTAGGATCAGAGGAATACCAGAAGATGTACCCCCTCAGGGCATCATAGACGCGCTGACTAAGATTTTCAATGAACTCTTGGAAGCAGACCCAAATGAGCAAATTATATTCGATAGGGCCCACAGAGCCCTGCGGCCAAGAGGTGCACAGTCTGATAAGCCTCGTGACATCATCTGTAGAATTCATTACTATACAGTGAAAGAAGCAATATTAAGAAAAGCCCGAGGTCTTTCAAATCTAGAATTCAATGGTCACGAGATTCAGATATTTCAAGACCTGTCGTGGTCCACCCTGCAACAAAGAAGGCTTTTGAAACCCCTCACTGATGAACTCAAGAAATGCTCCATAAGATTCCGTTGGGGATTCCCCTTGAGTATCCAAGTGAATCTAGAGGGTAAAGTCTTCGCTCTCCACAATCATTCAGAAATAGATTCATTCTGTGAAAGTCTTAACCTTCCCAAAATATCCATCCCGGATTGGCAGAATCCAGCATCTCTGCTGCCTTCACTTCCTTCAACAAGTCAAAATGCCTGGCACAAGGTTTCAAGAAATAGAAGGCGATCTCGCCCATTGGACATCTCTGAGGATCAGGAGGGGACTTGAAAAGATGACCTGGGTTGTCGATGCCACTTTCTACAGTTCATATTCGTCCCATCATCTTTTGGAACTATATACATGTTGACCTTGATTCCAAGCTGATGTGGTCATAGTTCTAGGATATAGCCTAATAGGGAAAACGGTTCCCCCCTTTTCTCTCTATATATTTTCACAAGTTCACATATGCATTTTCTATGTACTTAATACTTCTTGTTTCTAAAATACAGTTGCTTCATACGTAATATATAAGCAGGGTTTATTTTCTATTCCTCTGCTCCTTTATACACACCAATGCCTGGTTGGTGCTGCCCCGACACCCCCCCTTACCCCACTTAACTACGTCCTGTAAATTTGTCCAGAGGGTTGGTTTCTTTTCCTTACTCCTCTGGTATTTGTGACGGTTGTCTCCAAATTCAATCATTACAGATTCTATGTTCTTAATTGAAAATGTGATGATTTCCTTGTTTTTTCTATGTCTTTTCTGTCTGTCTTTATCCTCCCCTTTCCTCCCTTCCCTCTCCCTCTTTCCCCAACCTATTGAAACTCTATTTCAGATATACTCTGAGGAAAAATGGTCGCCACTCGATGAATTCATCTTCCAGATTCCTGAAAAGCCTGATTCAACGTTCTTCTCTCTGAAGAGATTCGACAATGGATAAGTTAAAAATTATTTCCATAAATGCTAGGGGTTTAAATGTTCCGCAAAAGAGATCAAGCCTACTACACACACTTCATATAGACAGGGTGGATGTAGCTTTTATACAAGAAACTCATTTTAAGAAAGACTTATCCCCTAAATTTGGTAATCACCATTATCCAACAGGCGTTTTTAGTAATTATTCTTCCAGTAAGACGAGAGGAGTAGCGATATTATTTGCTAAACGCCTCCGACTGACAGAACTCTCTGAGACCATTCTAGAGGAAGGTAGAGTTTTAATGGTTAAAGTTAAGATTTCCAACCAATTATTTACCTTTGTCAACATATATGCACCAAATAGCTCTCAGGCCTCCTTCATAACTAGAACCTTGTCTCGAATTGGGGACCAACTTGAGGGTGTGGTGGTGTTGGGTGGAGATTTGAATTGGGCTCTGACTCCTCAAATAGACTCGTCCACTGGTGCCCCTAGGACGTCTTTGAGGGATGCTCGTAGGGTCAGAGGAGAGTTCCATGACCACCAGCTGGCTGACGCTTGGCGTATTTTCCATCCTTCTGACAGGGATTACACCTTCTTCTCACATCCTCACTCCTCTTATTCCCGGATTGACTATCTTTTTATTAATCACAAGTTTCTTGACTTGGTTGAAGACTCTTGGATAGGGCAAGTGACTGATTCCGACCACGCCCCGGTCTATATGATTATTAACATGGCTGTTCCCCCTCCCAGACAATGGATGTGGAAGTTTAACAAATTACTTTTACAAGACAACCATTGTAAAGCCCAATTAGAGTCCTCTCTTGATGAATATATCTCTATAAATGATAATGGAGAGACTTCAAAATTGGTAGTGTGGGAGGCTCACAAATGTTTTATCCGGGGTAAATGTATACAGCTGGGTACTTTTCTCAAAAAACAGAAAGCTGAGGTTAGAGATGCCCTCCTTTTAGACATTAAAAAATTAGAGACGGACCACAAACAGTCTCTCTCCCCCGAGATTTTAGTGTAGTTACAAAAGAAACGTTCTACTCTAAACAAACTGTTGAATGATAGAATGAAACTGGCCTGGAGAAAATGCAGAAATAAATATTTCCAATGGGGTGATAAACCAGGACGCCTTTTGGCAAGAGCTTTACGAGCCCAAAGATCCCTTACTTACATTCACTCGATCCAAGATAATAAGGGAGCCTTGAAACACACAGACAAAAATATAGCGGGAGCCTTTCGGAAATATTATTCTCATTTATATAACATCAGGCCCTCCCCTTCAAGTAATGATGAGGACTCTAGGCTACAGGAGATAAACAAATATCTGAGAGATATCAGTTTCCCCAGGATCTCACAAGAAACTAGGGACATGCTCGATTCCCCTTTCACTTTTGAAGAATTGTCAGAGGCCATTAAATCCTCCCCATCAGGGAAAAGCCCTGGCCCAGACGGCTTTTCAATCTCATACTATAAAGCTTTCATGGAAAAACTTGGTCCCATTCTTCTAAATGCTTTTAACGATGTTTCCAGTGTAAATAGTTTCTCGCCCCAGTCTTTGGAAGCTCACATTACGGTCATCCCTAAGGAGGGAAAAGATCCTGCTTTATGCCCCAGTTATCGTCCGATTTCTTTATTAAATATTGATGTCAAACTATTTGCCAAATTAATCTCTAACCGATTGAAAGTGCTTCTACCTAATTTGATCTCTAACGATCAGGTGGGATTTATCCCTGGAAGAGAGGCAAGAGATAATACAACTAAAATAATTGATCTCATACACACAGTTTCCGTCTCCTCGGTCCCCACGGTCCTCCTGTCAACAGACGCCGAAAAGGCATTCGATAGGGTGGATTGGTGTTTTATGAGAGGGATTTTAGGACATATGGGATTAGGCCCCTCCTGTCTAAGTAAAATTCTAGCCTTATACAGCTGTCCCTCAGCTAAAGTCAGAATAAACGGTATTCTATCAGACTCCTTCTCTATCTCTAACGGAACTCGTCAGGGCTGCCCATTATCACCTTTGATATTTGTATTATGCATGGAAGCTCTGGCGAGGGCTATTAGGTGTAACCCTGACATTTCGGGTTTGCAGATTGGAAAAAAGGAATATCGTTTAGCTCTATTTGCTGATGATCTACTGGCAATAGTCACAAATCCAGTCATCTCTCTCCCTAATTTAATGTCTGAATTTTTAAAGTTTGGCCATCTCTCTAACTTTAAAATTAATTATTCCAAGTCTACCGCACTCAACATTTCCGCTCCGGAACATACGATTGCAGGTCTTAAGGATGCGTTCCCATTTAAATGGCAAGAGTCACATATACGTTACTTAGGAGTTTCCATTGCAAAAAATAATGAACATCTCTTCCATCTGAATTACTCTCCATTATTGTCTAAAGTTAAAAAAGAATTAGGCTCATGGTCCCTTCCGAAGTTTTCTTGGTTTGGCAGAATGGGTATCATAAAAATGAATATATTACCCAAGGTATTATATATTATGCAAGCATTACCGATTCAGATCCCGAAGGTATTTATTGACAATCTCCAAAAACTCATTAGTGGATTTGTCTGGGGAGGAAGAAAACCCAGATTTAGACACTCTATTTTATATAGACGAAAGCACCAAGGAGGAGTTCAATTACCCATGTTTCAAAGCTATCTCCAGGCAGTTTATTTAAATAGAATCCTAGAGTGGACCAGAGGAGGAGGGGATAAACAATGGGTAGAGTTGGAGGGTAATTTTAGTGGAAATCATCTATGTACTTTACCATGGTTGCCTAGAGTCCCTAGGATAAACCACCCTACAATCGGGCCCACTCTGAAAGTGTGGAATAAACTTCGCACCTGGAGTGGTGTGGGGTCAGTCCCCTCCCCTTTGACCCCTATCGTGTGCAATCCAGATTTTCCTCCTGGCTTGTCTAGAAATGCATTTAAGAAGTGGTCGAAAGCTGGGATTGTCAGCCTCAGCCAGCTGGTGGTCAAAGGGAAATTCTGTTCTTTTCAGGAGCTCCGGTCTACTTATTCGCTTCCCTCAAGTGAGCACTGGAGATATTTACAGGTGATGCACTATGTTAAATCAGTGAGAGGCAGCATTTCCCTGGCTAGGGAACCTACTCCCTTTGAGGCTCTGTGTCTATCTAAAAACACTCCCTCCCATACCATTTCAGGTATCTACAAAATCCTAATGAATGCTATATTTCAAGCAGCTCCATCTTATACTGGTCCATGGGAGAGAGACTTAGCACCTTATATATCACAGACCTCATGGCCCAAGATTTATCAAAACACACATAGTTGCTCTGTGAGCGCCTCGGTCATAGAAACCCATTATAAACTTCTGACAAGATGGTATAGATGCCCCTCCACATTACATAAATATCACCCTCAGGTGTCCTCATTATGCTGGAGATGTAACGGAGCCTTTGGCTCTTTGGTGCATATATGGTGGGAATGTCCTCATATTACTCCCTTTTGGGATGAAGTTATCAGGCTCTCTAAGACCATTGTTGGTCATGAGGTTCCGGTAGACCCGGGTTTTTGGCTTTTATCTCTCTCCAACATTCCCTCATCTAAATACAAGAAATCACTTTTAAAACACTTAAACAACGCAGCCAGAGCAGTTATTCCAATGCATTGGCGTTCTCGATCTCCCCCTTCACTCAAGGACTGGTTCACCAGAGTCGAATTCTATATGTCAATGGATGATATTATTTTTTCTGTAAAAGATAAATATTCAGACTTCACAGCCACCTGGTTTAGCTGGTTGGAGTTCAAGGAAACAGTAGAATTTAAGACCCTTTTTTGCTCCCCAACCTCGATCGATTGAGGGCTGCACATTCAAAAATGTAACTTTGGAATTCTTGTATAAGGTAACTTAAATCGGCTTATCCTCCACCTACTCAGGTATATGATTTGACAGTCTCCTCCATTCATCACGTGAACATTTGAAAATAGCATGAAGAGTTTCACATACTCCCCTCCCCCCCCCTTCTACCCTTTCCTCCTTTCCCCTTCTTTCTCCCCCAATTCCTACCGTGTGTCAACCCCCCTTCTTTTTCTCTTGTTTCCTGCGTCAATTATGTTCAATTGGATTCATTAGAAGAAAAAAAAAAAAAGAGAAAGAGGAAACAGCTGTTTGCTTGCTTTATTGTAATTGTCGACAGATAGACTTCTATCATATATACTTTGCATATTTCTCTCTGTTAACATATAATAGTATTGTACTAAACGTAACAATATGCATATCTTCCATGCTTCACTGATAATCTGCATTGCTGTACTTTATCTTTCTAATAAATAAAGAATTTATAAAAAAAATTGACAGGAGATATAAAGAGCGGAAAACTGAAAAGGAAACGTCATCACCTCCATCCGCCTTCGTTCCTATCTCCCAGGATGGTGAGGAACCAATGCAATTGGGAGCATACCGTTTTTCCTCTGAGGAGAGAGACAGGAGACGGTCACAAGGCTTATGTTTATATTGTGGCGCAAGAGGCCACTTCTCCCGTTCTTGCCCAAACAAGTCGGGAAACGAGCATGCCTAAGGAACGAGGGGAGAGTTCACTTAGGTCTACAAATTGTCTCCCAGAAAAATGCACTATTGGTCCCTGCACAGCTCACGTTCAGTGGAGCTGCTGGCAACTTCCTTGACATCGAGTTTGCCCGCTCTGCTGGGATTCCGCGGATTAAACTCCAATCTGCCATTACGGTATGTGGCTTAGATGGTAGTCCGTTGCCAGGCGGCAAGATTACTTGGGAGACCCCACCATTACAGTTGAACATTGGCGCTCTCCATTCGGAATCCATAGTCTTACGTCTTATCGAATGTCCTTCGGTTCCTTTAATTCTGGGCCACCCTTGGCTATTCTGCCATAACCCCGTCATGGATTGGGCAAAAGGAGAAATTGTCCAGTGGAGCCCCCATTGTACACAGTCTTGCTTGACACTACCTCTACGTATTATTCAGTCTATTCCGGAGCAGCTCCCTTCTCAGTATCATGACTACTGGGATGTTTTCTCCAAAAAGGCTGCTGACACACTACCACCGCACCGCAATTTCGACTGTGCCATTGAGCTCATTCCGGGCTCTAAATTACCCAAGGGACGCTTGTATCCTCTCTCTGGTCCAGAGACCAAATCCATGCAGGAGTATATTGACGAAAACTTGGAGAAGGGCTTCATCAGGCCATCCAAGTCCCCAGTAGGAGCGGGGTGTTTCTTTGTACCCAAGAAGGACGGTGGACTCAGACCCTGTATCGATTATCGAGGGCTGAACCTTATTACGGTTAAGAACACCTACCCCCTTCCCCTCATCTCCGTTCTTTTTGATCAATTAAGAGGAGCCACTATCTTCACAAAAATTGATCTTCGTGGGGCCTATAATCTCATACGTATTAGAGCAGGTGATGAGTGGAAGACGGCTTTCAACACGCTCTCGGGCCATTATGAATACCTGGTCATGCCGTTTGGCCTTAGTAATGCTCCTGCCGTATTTCAGGACTTGATTAATGAGGTGTTACGTGAGTTCCTGGGACACTTTGTTGTTGTTTACTCAGATGACATCCTCATATATTCAAAATCGTTGTCTGTGCACCAGGGTCATGTCAGACAAATCCTACAGAAATTACGGGAACATCACCTCTACGCTAAACTCGAGAAATGCGAGTTCGAGGTCCAGAAGGTATCCTTCCTCGGTTATCTAATCTCCTCAGAAGGTTTCTCCATGGACCCAACCAAGGTCCAAGCAATTCTGGATTGGATACAACCGAATAACCTCAAGGCGGTCCAGAGATTCCTGGGATTCGCCAATTACTACAGGAGGTTTATTGGCGGCTTTGCTGATATCGTGGCTCCTATCGTCACCTTGACCCGCAAAGGAGGTGATCCAACTGTTTGGTCACAACAGGCAATAAATGCATTCAAAACCCTGAAGAAAGCTTTTGTGTCTGCTCAGGTTCTCAGACATCCGGATCCTAGGGTACCGTTTGTTCTTGAGGTAGATGCGTCTGACGTCGGTGCTGGGGCCATCTTGTCACAAAAAGACCCCCAGACCCACGGCTTACATCCATGTGCCTTTTTTTCCCGTCAGTTCTCATCAGCGGAAACCAACTATGACGTGGGAAACCGAGAATTGCTGGCAATTAAATGGGCCTTTGAGGAATGGCGGCACTGGTTGGAAGGCGCTGCACACCAGATCTCCGTTATAACGGATCATAAAAACTTACAGTATATACAGTCAGCCAAACGTCTGAACCCCCGACAGGCTCGGTGGTCGCTGTTCTTCACTCGGTTCAACTTTAT
This sequence comes from Mixophyes fleayi, assembly GCF_038048845.1. NCBI lineage: Eukaryota > Metazoa > Chordata > Amphibia > Anura > Limnodynastidae > Mixophyes > Mixophyes fleayi. The sequence goes on along the minus strand of NC_134402.1, from coordinate 306,492,827 downwards.
TATCACCTATCGTCCTGGTTCCAAAAATATTCAAGCGGACGCCCTGTCTAGAAGTTTCCTGGCACATCATGCTCCGGTCACCTGCCCAGAGCCTATTGTTCCTGTGTCTATGATTCATGCCGGATTAACTCAAGATTTGAGCTGTACCTTACAAAGGTTCCAGAGGTTGGCTCCTGATAACACTCCGGCAGGATGTTTGTTTGTCCCAGTTCATCTAAGGAAGACAGTCCTTGCTGAGGCACACAACAGTCGGACTGCTGGGCATCCTGGAGTCTACAAAACACTGGAAATCCTTTCCCGTACTGTATGGTGGCCGTCTCTGTCTGCTGACGTCAAGAGTCACGTCCGGTCCTGTGACGTTTGTGCCAGGAACAAAGTTCCCAGGACTCGCCCGGTAGGTCAGTTAGTTTCGTTGGCCGCCCCTGGTAAACTTTGGACACATCTGTCCATGGACTTTATAGTCGATCTGCCACCCTCTGCGGGACACAATACCATTTGGGTCGTGGTAGACCGGTTCAGCAAGATGGCGCATTTCATTCCACTCACTAGGCTTCCTACTGCTCGAGATTTGGCAGTCTTGTTCATTCAACACATTTTCCGCCTCCACGGACTCCCTACAGACATCGTCTCCGATCGGGGTTCCCAGTTCATAGCGCAGTTCTGGAGATCATTCTGTACCCTCCTGGGAATCAAGGTCAGTTTATCATCTGCATACCACCCTCAGTCAAATGGGCAGACTGAAAGGGTTAACCAGTCCTTGGAGAAGTTCTTGCGATGCTACATATCGGAGTTCCATGACAACTGGTCCTCCTTGTTGCCCTGGGCAGAATTTGCCTGTAACAACTCCTGTCACTCATCCACGAAAACCTCTCCGTTCTTTTGCAATTATGGTTTCCACCCCAGATCTAACTCTTTGTATTCACTCCAGTCCGTTGGTATTCAGGAGATCCGTTCCACTGCCAGGGATCTTAGAGTTGTCTGGAAGAAAGTACATTCATCTTTAAAACAAGCCTCATTTGTTGCAAAAAAAAATTCGGACCGACACCGTACCCCCTGCTCCCTTAAGGTTGGCCAGAAAGTCTGGCTGTCTACAAAAAATATCAGGCTCAGACAACCTTGCAAGAAATTGGGCCCTAAGTTCATCGGGCCGTTTCTTATCATCAAGCAGGTGAACTCCGTCGCATTTAGGTTAAAAATTCCAGGCTCGTTAAGAATTCCAAACACCTTTCATTGTTCTCTATTGAAGCCAGTGCTTTATCCTGGTCAAGCCCAGTCTTCAAGTGTGCCTGGGAGAGGTTCCAGTGGGCCAAAAAAATGTGTGATTCAAAAGGTCCTTGATTCTAAAAATGTTCAAGGACAGGTGCATTTCCTTATACAATGGAGGAATCGCGGATTAGAAGAGCGATCTTGGGTTCCGCGGAGACAACTCCATGCCCCAAAGAAACTGAAGGAGTTCTTCAAAAAATTCCCTAGAAAACCAGGATGTCGGGGTCCCTCGACCCCTCCTCAAGGGGGGGGTACTGTTACGAGCCGCGGCGGTGCCCAGCCGCCGCGACTCACTCACCCGCGTCCCGGCCGTCGCCATGGCGACCGGGACATCATTTCCGGCCATAACCCGACCGTTGCCGGGGCAACCAGCAGACGCTTCAGAGCTGCGTCCCGGCAATAGGAGGAAGCCGGGCGCAGCGTTCTACAGCCTGTGGGCTAATTAATATGGGCAGATTATAGGAGGCAATTACAGGCATTAGCCTGCAACTGTGCAGGCCAGGGGCAAGCCCTGATTGGCTCTATTAGTGACTGCTCTATTAACCTGCAGGAGTGTGTTTTACCTGTGATTGGTTCAGCTGGGTATTTAAGGCAATGAGGTCTGCTGCCTCATTGCCGGTTATAGCTTCTGTGCTCCAGTCTGCTGACCTGCTTGTTCCAGTTCCTGTATCCTGTATCTACGTTTGACTTCCCGTGTATGACCCTTGGCTTCGTATTGGACTTCGCTTGTGTTTCCTGTGACCCTGATCCTTGGCTTGTTTACCCGTTCTGCTACTTTGCCTGTGACCTCTGACCTCAGCTCGTTCATCATTACTGTTACCTGCTGCCGGCCTTTGACCTCTGCGTGGACCTGACTCTTCTTGCCTGGGTTCTCCCCAGCCGGTACACACTTCACGACCCTCTGTCAGTCTGCAGCCCAGTCTGTCCCCACCATCAGGGGCTCCAGTGAACACCTGACTGGCAGAGTAGACTCCGGGTTGTGTTGTGCCGGCTGGAGGGGTTCCTAACAGCACAATCCCTTCTTATGCTTTTTCCAAACTTATTTGATCTATTTCCAAAATACAATCATGAATATCTCTGACAATAATCGCAAAAAACACATTTTGTGGTCAACATATGAAACCACGCGAATGTCAAAGTGTTATAAAACATACAAAAGTAAAAAGTCTTAAGTAGAACCTTTTATTGGCTGAACTACTAGAGAAAGGCTAGTTACTATTTTAACTAGTAAAGGACAGAATAAAAAAAAGAAAGAAGTCATATGAAAATGTGCACTCCAGTTAGTTGGCAGTGTTGGGATTGCTGCATTAATCTTCAATTAATGCAGCAATCCCATGAAAAAATTAGGAGTTTTAACATAACTCACCACGGTAGGCGATAAGAAGAATCGTGTTAATAAACACTCGTTTGTTTGTTCAGCCTACTATTACTGATTTATAAGTCTGCACACTTTCTACAGATTCCATAGTGTCAAGTAACTAGCATGACAACCACAATCACATGATGTAGTAAGCAGAAAGCTCCTGCACTGTAAAACCCCCCTCCTTCTCCCCCTCCACCATCACATGACTTCATATGCTTCCAATACAGTACACAATACTAAGAATATAACCAGACTTGTCTGCCGTCTAAAGACAATTTGAAAAGGAGGTGATTTGAAGGGGGACATCCAAGAAAAATGATTATACATGTTTAAACATGTACTTTATTTGCTATTTAAAGAGAAAAAAAGCTATGTGGGATTGCTGCTTTATTCTTCCAGAAATTTGCCTCTCTACATAAATGGTACAGCTGATATATATAATATGCACTGGATGCCCTGCAATCAGGGCTGTGCTTTCTGGAAAAAGCAAATGATCCCCATCTATTGATCTAAGGGTATTTGTTGCTTAATTATATACAGGACTTTGTCAGGAGTGTGTGGGCTTTATCATCTGCCCTGCTGTAAAATGATTGCAAGATCCAGCAATTAATCTGCTCATTATGGCCAATATCTAATACTTGCAACAATAAGAGCAAAGCTACTGCTCTTTCTGATGAGATAATGCTCAAACCCTGTCTGGGCCTGCAAGGGGTGGAAGTAGGATGAGTGCAACTTCAAAGGTTTAGGGCTGCTATATAAACTAGACAAATAAAAGAACCACCAGACAGTACTTGGTCTAAGCATCAGTTGTCCATATGCAACGGTATCCAGAGTTCAGAAACCCAGACAGTAATGCCAGTATAGCATATGAAAGGACTATCACTCTCTCTTAGATCCAGCTGATTCTAACCATTACACATTATCAAGCTAAAGTTTTGTCACCACTCTCTCTATTGAGTCCTAAATAGTCCCTGAGCCAGGGCTGCATCCACTCTGCCCCAGTTAGGGTGCAAGTAAATATTAAAGTCCGACCAAGTAATAACATCCCATATCTAATTTCATTGATCCTTACAAGTAAATCTGTATAAATTTACAAAAGATCAGCGCCCGGGACGTAAACATTACCAAATGCACTGCGGTAGCCATAATAAGAAAGTACCTTTGGGAACACAGAATTCTCTTTTGACATGAATTACTAAGTTGTAGTCCAACTGTTCTAAACATATTATATAGGCTAGAGTAGGGTTCGTTAGCTGCAGTCCTCAACAGGTCATGTTTTGAGCATTTGTTTAATAATACATAGACTCGTCTCACAGAGATAAGCCCTCTGTTGGTAGCACATGAGGACTGGGGTTTAGAAACCCAGAGCTAGATGGTTCATGTGTAACTGTGACTCATGCTGTGTGTGTGTTTAGAATAGCACATATCTAGGCTAAGATAAGCAACTTCAAGGTTAATATTATGTCTCATGCTGCCAGCTGTCTCCTTGTTAGGCCCTGACTGATACAATGTTAGGCATAGTAGATATAATGGTTTTTGAAGGTTAAGCAGTGAATGTTCTTACTCTGCCATTAATGATGATTTGTCTTATTTTGCCACAGTGAGAAAAGTAATATACATATATTGTAAGGGAGAGCCCTTTGTTCTTTCAATTATTTCTGTGGACATATTTTGTGTGTGTATGTACAGATTGTATGTGAAATAGTTGCTCTTTTTCTGATATCTGGTTACTAAGGTGGGAGTTAATATTTCTTGCTGCTGTTCTGTGTGCTGATTGTGTACCCTATGCTAAGTAAAACCTTTATTATCTAATTTACTGGTGTTGTGTGATCTCATTACTTTTCAAAGCTTTTATTGAGGTATAATTGAGCAACCTTGACACATCATGTACTGTAGAAATACTGGTATCCTGAAGAAAAATGCCACAGGGTGCATTTGGTAAAGGTTTTAACATATTTTTCACTTCCCAATTCAACTATTGACTGGCTATCTACTAGTAAAGCATGCTGGGGCTTGTAGTTTTGACAACACCTGGAGAGCCACAGGTTGTCCAGGTCTGGTGTAGACTCTAGGGAACACTACTGAAATAAAGGGATCAGAGCAGACCAAGCCCAAATGAGAGACAGAAGAGCCATAGATCAGATCTCTCCTGTCCAACATGGCGTGCCCCTCTTGGAAGATGTCACTGGCCGACAAATAAGCACTGTGTTTTATTGATCATGTGACCATGAGCTGGATCTAACAGTTTTCGGTCACAGTGCCAGTAGCAGCAGGTTTACACAATTCACACCCGACACTTAGTCAGGACGTTCTTAAAAGCCATGTCCGGTGTATGTGCTGTACAGGGTTTGTCTTTCCCATTGGGCACGCTGGGCAATTGCCCAGGGGCCCCATGGGCATAGGGGTCCCATAGGAAGGGTTCTGAATTAAGAAAAAAGGAAAAAAAACACTTACATTTTTGCGGTCCGGCTCCCTCCCTGTTCCCCTCTTCCGTGCTGCGCTCACACTGATTGTTGGGCTTGACGTCATTACACTCAGCATTTTCAGTGAGGAGCACATGGAGAAAAGCCACTATGCGACCGATGGACAAGCAAGAGAGGAAGAAAGAAAACAGAAAAAAAAAAAAAAGAAGAAGGCGATAGAAAGGTAAGTGAAGGGGGGATAAATAATGGAGGGCAGAGAGTCTGATACAAGGGGAGACCAGAAGCATGATGAAGGGGGACAAATAGCAGAATAACTTTGTTTGTGTTGAACACTTGATTAGTAATAAATAATTCATAGTTTATAATAATTTTGTTTATAATAAAAAAATTTTTTATGTGGATTAATCTCTGTAGTACAGCATTTTTTTTTAATGTTTAAACACTGATTTTATTGCAGGTAACAATAAATATTAGTTTAATTTTATCGATAATTTACATTTCTATTCCTGTGAGTGGTTGTGTAGGTAGGGGCCCCAGTGCACTGCTTTGCCCTGGGGCCCATAATGTGAAGATGGCCCTGGTGCTGTATGCATACATACCTCCCAACTTGTCTCTACCCGACAGCGGGACAAAGCCCTAAAATCGGGACTGTCCCACTCAAATCGGGACAGTTGGGAGGTATGTACATGCAGCAGCCAGTTGACATTTAAAAGGCCAAAATAAATAAACAATTGTTATACAGATTTGTAAAGTCTACCAACAAATAATTTGTGTGTTCCTTAACTGCATGGACAATTAATTGTTCAACAAGAAATATACCCACATATACCATGTGGGTATACCAAATTGGGACAAATGCCTTGACTCAAATCTAACTAATTCACTCCTCAGCCTACTCCCAAACCTGAGCCTTAGAGATCACACTCCCTTTGCCTACCTGAAAATGATATAATTCCTATAACTGGTACTCTTGAGAGGTATTATGTGTATGATAACTAAGCAGCATATAATGTATATTAAAATAACTAGGGTAAATACTACCAAGAAAAATGGTGCTTGAGGTAAAGTGTGCAGTTTTTGATAGGATAGATGATGAACATTAAACATTTTATGTAAAGCAGAGTATTAGTAAGTGCACTCTAAGTGCAAGAGAAATGTAATCAGATAAAGTGATGGATAGAACGCCTTTGTAAGTACACCTCTCTGCACAGCCATTTACACTATACAAGAGGATTTATAGTTTGCACCATTTCAATACTGGCAATCTGTAGCTTGCGTAATGTACTTTTAATGTTTTGCACCTTGAGTTGCACTTTAATGGAGAGGAGAATTGCCAGGTGCACACTCCAAGCCAGGGACAAACAGGAATTCTAGAGAGGCATTTCCTAATGCTTGATTTTTTATCCTAGTGAAAAAAAAAAAGAGAAAAAACCACTTGCCACTGACACGTTTTATACTATGTAATTATAAGTATGGTTGAGTCACAATGTGTTGGTTTTTAGTGTAAGATCAAGGACAAACAATGGATTTCCAGAGAGGAGTTTTAAAATGCATGGGAAACCCTATTTTACAAGTGTTGCAGCGGTATTGGTACCGCTGCAACACCTATTCTGTTATCGTCAACTCAGCATGCTGGTAACAGATTAATAACAATAAAAATATGCTTGACATCTCAGGACTCCAAAGTGATGACCAATACCTCCACCCTTCCCACTCCCTTCCCATACTCATAAGCATTACATGACATCTTATTATTTCTACCCGACACTTCTTCCACACCAGTTAAGTTACAGACATGTTCACCCTATATTTTTTTACAAATATATTTGTTCATTAGTGTAAACTTCTCAGATTTTACAAGATTGTACACTATACTATGTTTTGTCTGTATACGATTGTATAGAAATTGTATATGAATAAAGAATGGTACCATAACATCCTCCAAGAGCAACTTCTCCCAACCATCCAAGAACAGTTTGGGGATGAACAATGCCTTTTCCAGCATGATGGAGCACCTTGCCATAAGGCAAAAGTGATTACTAAGTGGCTCGGGGATCAAAACATCGAAATTGTGGATCCATGGCCAGGAAACTCCTCAGACCTTAATCCCAATGAGAACTTGTGGTCAATCCTCAAGAGTCGGGTGGACAAACAAAAACCCACAAATTCTGACAAACTCCAAGCATTGATTAGGCAAGAATGGGCGGCCATCAGTCAGTATGTGGCCAGAAGTTGATTGACAGCATGCCAGGGCGAATTGCAGAGGTCTTCAAAAAGAAGGGTCAACACTGCAAATATTGACTCTTTGCATAAACTTAATGTAATTGTTAATAAAAGCCTTTGACACTTATGAAATGCTTGTAATTTTACTTCAGTATACCATAGCAACATCTGACAAAAAGGTCTAAAAACACTGAAGCAGCAAACTTTGTGAAAAAACAATATTTGTGTCATTCTCAAAACTTTTGTCCATGACTGTATAGCGCCACTAATTCTGCAGCGCTGTACAGAGAGCTCACTTACATCAGTCCCTGCCCCAATAGAGCTTACAGTCTAAATTCCCTAACATATAAACACACACACAGACTAGTGTTAATTTTGATGGCAGCCAATTAACCTGCTAGTATGTTTTTGGATTGTGGGAGGAAACCAGAGCGCCCAGAGGAAACCCACGCAAACATGGGGAGAACATACAAGCTCCCCACAGATAAGGCCATGGGCAGGAATTGAACTCACCCCAGTGCTGTGAGGCAGAAGTGCTATCCACTAAGTTTGTTGTCTCTGAAGTATGGGGGCCCAGTCATTGAACTCAGCCAGGACCCCATCTTCACAAAAAAGAAAAGAAAATGAGTGTACAAGGAGCACTCCATGGCTTACAAATTTCTCACATTTAAAAACATGCATTTCTGCTTTATTGGTATACATTAAAAATAAAATCTAAAAGGATTGTTTTTCTGCAATCCAATTGGCTAGCGAAATATTAAAAAGGAATTACAAGAAATCCCAAAAAATAACTGTTAAAATAGCAGCCAATAGCTATCAAATCACGTCACTACTCCTTAAATAACACATCGTTGACTGGTAACCCTTATTTGCTGTTTATCATATTTTTGTTAAGTGTCTCTTATTTGTTATAATATTGTGTTATAATGTTAGAATGTCAATATTATAACAAATAACAGACACTTAACAAATATATGATAAACAGCAAATAAGGGCAACTATATGTTATTTAAGGAGTAGGGACGTGGTTTGCCAGCTATTGGCTGCTATGTTAACAGGGTTTTTTTATTTCTAGATTCAGAATTCCTTTTTAGTATTTTTTGTTAGCCAATTGGTTTGCAGAAAAACAATCTTTTTACATTTTATTTTTAATGTATACCAATAAAGCAGTAATGCATGTTTTAAATGTGGGAAATTTGTAAGCCATGGAGTGCCCCTTGTACACACATTTTCTTTTCTTTTTCCTTTATTGTGAATTGCTGTCATGTGTGGGTGCGCCCCCCTATAATAAATTATTTATATATATTACTCTGATGAATTATTAGAAAACAGTGGAGGAGCAATGTTTCCATATGAATGACTGTTGTATATGGGCCCTATATACTGTGGTCTGATCTAGCTGCCACAATAGTAAATAGCTGCTCCACTTTCTTGTACAATGAGGAAGTCTGCTCTTATTTTACATATAGTTAAAAAGGTTATGGCAGGTATTACCTGGGAACTGCAACCCTCCCGTTTCTGTAGAGTGCGGGCTGTGGGGAGGGGGACCGGTTGTGGGGCCCACCAGGGATTTTCTTGGTACTCTGATGGCCCAGTGTGAGCCTACATATACAGAACAAATTTACCTCTATAGGAAGCATGGAATAGTAGCTACCACTGCCTTCTTTATGGCAATAGACAGCCCATGGCCATGGTACTGTGGAAGGGGGTGTCCTGCTCTGGCCTGTTAGAAGACAGGGCCATGTACTACAGTAATAAGCTGCACGTTCCCTACATTCACAACAGTCACAGAAAAGAGACAGATTAAAGGGGCCTTCCAACTTTTTCTTTTTTAATGATAAAAAATACTGCAGCAAAGGAAAGTGATGATTCCAGTACAAAGGGGCTTTAACAGGGAACACACCAACTCCAAAGAGTGTGCATGAAAATATTTTCTAATAACAAGAGTGAGACTAACATATTTATAAATTAAAGAAAAAATAAGCCTGCACGTGATATATCCCATATTATATATGGTACCAGCTGCATGGCAATAAGCCAGCGCTTGGTATATCTCATATTATATATGGTACCAGCAGCGTGGCAGTAAGCCCTTGCTTGGTATATCCCACATTATATGTGGTACCAGCTGCGTGGCAATATAAATGCCAATATATGTATACAAAACAAAAAGACATTTGTCAGCGCTTATCCTTAACAATGCATATCTGTGTGCATCTAGCAAAATGAAAACCTGAGGTATTAGTTCATATTTTGATCAAAACATTTAAACCTGCATCCCAGCGACAAGTGCACCTCATTATATGCAGGTCCTACACTGACCTATATGCTTTAAACACCATTAAAATGCAGTTAAAATCAGATGCACTCACCTCGCAGGTATAGGGCTTAACATCTAGCAAGGGCTGGCATGTAAGCCACACCCAAATGTGCCTTAAATAGGCTTGATGGACAGCTGCTATGACTATAAGGCAATATTTTGAAACAAAACCAGAGCTCGGTATATCCCATATTATATATAGTACAAGCTGCATGGCAATAAGCCTGCGCTTGGTATATTCCATATTATACATGGTACCAACTGCATGGCAATATAAATGCCCATATATGTATAGAAAACAAAAAGAGAGTTTTTGTCAGCGCTTATCCTTAACACTGCATATTTGTGGGTATCTAGCAAAATGAAAACATATTTATAAATTAGTAGTAGTACTCCCACAGGTGGAGCTCCTGATGAATAACTGCATTGGCCACACTGTGGCTCCACTCACGTACAGGAGGAGAGCAATGCAACAAAATTGTAATTACTATATAGTATAGTTCTCTTTTATTGCAAAATGTAGTGCAAGGAAAACTGTTTACAATTTTCAAATAGTTAAAACGATCAAATGTGTAGAATTAATATATTGCTAATTATAAGTGAGGTATGTGTTTTATTCATGGATGCACCTTAATTTGCCTCTTCATAAATTCATAATTTAACTGATCACACTGAAAACCACAAATTCAAAGACTGCAAAAGATCATATAATTACAGCCCCATATACAGAATATTACTGTAGCACCAGTTTATTATCTCTGTGCACCAGAAAGTCATGCATTAAAGCAGAATTAACCACCATTTAGATCTCCCGAGAATAAAACATCAGTGCTTGGCTGCAGCTCTTCACATTGCTCTGTGTTATGTGCAGGGTGCAGGGAGAGCTAGGGTCAGGTGTGGGTTAATATTCTGATTGCTCTGTGCGCCAGGCTGCAGCTGCTGCCTTCCCCAACTGTACAGCTTCAGCTGTCAAACTGCACTGTAGTCACGCAACAGATCATGTGATTCATGCACAGGTGAGGGAATTTTCTAGGCAACGGAAAACAACCCCCCCTCCTCCCCTACATGACATAAACGTTTTGTTTATTTGTTTATACAATGCGGACACACCTCTCTTACACCCCAGTTTGTATGTGGTGAGTGCAAAAGGATCAATGTTTATACAATGTAAGTTGCAGCTCTTTTGCACCCCATTTCTAGTTCTTTACATTAATTAAATTCAACTTGTGTCAGATGAATCCCAGTTGTCTCATGACAGCTAATGCTTGGGAAAGATTTGTCTTTATAAGCTGTATGCAGGTAAGCCTTTAACCCAGATGAAAGGAATCACAGGCACAGCAATAGCGCTGAAGAATGGTCGCTAGGCAGCCCGAAGTAGCATGAAGAAAGAGGAAAGGACAGTGAAGTCCGTCCTATATTAGACCTGAGCAGTGCAGGTAGCCACTCAGGGAAAAGAGGGGGTGAGGCAGGAGGCAGGACAAAGTGACAGTATTTAAAGGAAGGAAGGGAAGGAAGTTATTAAACATAGTTTTTCAGTCTTGCAAGGTCTCTGAGCAGCCACTGGACCTCCAAGAATATTGGATTAGCAGAGGAAGACCAGGATGCTCCGGGCATTACTCCTCGGGCTGGTAAATGTGAATTTATTAATTCAAAAGAAGGATAAAGAGAGTTTAAATGATGAAATCTTAGACAAAGAATCTAAAGTCACTCATTTCATTGATTTAACTTAACATTGTGTGCCTTTTGGGTGCTACAAAGTAAATTCATTAGAACAAGCAAAATAAGAAAGCTATGAAGTATGAACCAAAGTATAAATAATACTTGCCTACTCTCCTGGAATTTCTGGAAGGCTTCCGAATTTCAGGGAGTCCTCCCGTACTCCCGGAAAAGTAAGCATTCTCCCCGGACACTGTGGGGGGCGGGTCTTAATAACGCAAATTTGCATGACTAAGTCCCCGTCCCTTGCTCTGCAATGCCGTTCATTTGTCTATTGCCTAGCAGGGGAAAGGTCCACGGTAACAATGGCGTACCATGCCCCTTAATACATGTTAATATGGAGCGCTACGATCCGTCTCCCATCTTGGTAGTGGTGTTCCCTGTGATCTGGTGAAGACAAGAAGTGGGGCAGCCTCCAGCTGTTCGCATCGCTCTACTGAGCATGCACAGACAAGAAGTTCGGCTCTCAGCTGGTTCCTCCAGTGAGAGTTAAACAGAAAAGACGTTATAACTGGAGCTGCATCCTTTTTGTGTTAAACTTATGTATAGATATATTAAGTGAGCGGAGGCACAAAAATATATATGAGCAACCTGTTCTCTGACTTTGCCCACAATATAGTCTTACTATCATCTGTATATATTAATGTACTAAAATAGTGTTTAGTACATTAACTGCATAAGCTAGTCATACTGCTTGTCTAGTACAGTCAGTATCAACTGTGAACAACTGTATATATGTATATATCATCTGTTACAAGTTCTGAAATAAAACCAACAAATTGGTTAAGTCTAAAAGCTTCTTGTGGTTTATCATCTACCACCAACGCTGCTGACACATATTACATACAAGTTAACCCGTGCATGATACTCGTGCATTCTAGTCAAATCAAGCTACTTAAGGTGTTAAAAAGGTTCTTGTCATCTTCATCGCCACACACACACGCCGCTAGGCTTTTATATATTAGATAATGCTAAGAATTTAGTAGGTCAGTGTAGTATATAACTCCGCCCAGCAGGTGGCGCTGCAGCTTGAGCACTCTGTCACCCGGTAGTTTTTTCCACACACACACACACACACACACTAACACAGCATGTGTGTTCATGAGGTAAAATTTCCTCACGAAAATGAGTTTGAGCCCTCAACTCGTAAATTTAGCCTTTACTACCCCTCCCACGGGGGGAAGGGGGGATGATGGAAGTTAACTGACTTCACTATTATAATTTTTTTGTCAAATAATGTCAGAATACCAAATTTCAGGTCAATTGGATGAGCCCTTTCTGAGAAAATTGTTTTTTCCACACACACACACACTAACACACGCCGCTAGGCTTTTATAGATTAGATAATGCTAAGAATTTAGTAGGTCAGTGTATTATATAACTCCGCCCAGCAGGTGGCGCTGCAGCTTGAGCACTCTGTCACCCGGTAGTTTTTTCCACACACACACACACACACACACACACACACTAACACATGCCACTAGGCTTTTATATATTAGATAACAGCACAAGTGCCCTGATAATAGGTATATTATTGGCAGAAACCTGTCACATGACCTCTCCTCCAGGATCTTCTGGAGTGGAGGTTTCAAAAGTCGGCAAGTATGGTATAAATATTAGTGGATTTGTACTGCGCTCAGACATGTCTAGGTAGCAATTGTTAAAAGCAAAGATGCCTGGATTAGGATACTTGTAAATTAATGTACGTATAGCAAAATAATACTGCCTAAGGAAGGACAAGGCCGAGGATTAATTCAGTGATGTAATCTGCACTTTGTTTTTACATAACAAACATGCTCTGATTGTGGAAGCAATTAGCCTCCCCATTCCACAGACAGTCTTTGTTTGACTTAATTAGCTTAGGAGACAAGGAGCGAGGTTGTAAGTTGTTCAGGCTGATAACTGGGAGGGAACAAGGTTATATCCAAGCTGGGGTTACAATTAAAATAAGGAATCATCATGTATGTTGGTTATAAATATTTATTTCTTAGTAGTAAGACTTGTAGTCACTCAGAATATATCCATGCTGTTGTTTCTTTTCCTATATCTATTCCTTCATCTTCATCGGTCACATGTCTGTCCTGGGATGATGTAGCCTTCTAGATACACTACCTTAAATTACTACTTGTCTGTGATCATACTTTCCAACTTATGGCAAGTATGACCCGGGAGCCTGCCGGAGAAGGTGGGCGTGCAGCGGGTGGGGCTCCTAAAAGCGCGTCATTTTGGCCCCGTCCCCGTGTCATAATGACGCAAAATGTGTAATTTTACAGCGGTGGTGGGGCCAAACGCTGCGGTTCCTGGTGAATCACAGCGTTTTGGACCTAATTCTGCCCACTTCACTAGGAAGTGGGCAGATCCGGGAGATTACCACATTCTCCCGGGAGACCGTGAGACTCACACGAAATGCAGGAGTCTCCCGGACATTCCGGGAAAGTTGGCAAGTATGTCTGTGATATATATAGATATAGGATACTACAGACACATCACCAATAATTATTATAATACAGACAATATTTTCAAAACTGCATACATATATTACTTATTATTACACTGTAAGGCTATTAAATGTTTTCACAATTCCTCAACCAAATGCATTTTGATTTGCTTTACAAGGTGAATATAAAATATATTTATTCTGCACAGGTTAATTTATTACTTGGATAGACTCCATCATTACATCATTAGCAGCATTGAGATCTTCACTTATAAGCTGGAATCTGTCTTTATTAGCATTAATAATAATAATGCATATTTATATATACATTATGATGGCGGGTTTAAGTATGCATGTAATGCATGTAATTTGTAAAATACTGATATTGGACATTAACTAAAAAGCAAGTATCTAAGTGAACATTGTAGATTATTTCATGTGGTGAAATACTGTAGAAGATTAATAATGCAGTTAACATACCTTTTATAGCTCTGATGTTTACTACTGATTAAACCAAATTCACCTTAAGTGACCAAGGAACTCTAAGATATAATAAATATTGAATAACATGGGTTTATATAGGTTGGCTACCACAGACTTAATAGAGAGTTGTCACATCACACATATAAGCTTGATATACAAGCTAAACCTGTTCTTGCTATATGTTTGTTATATATACAAACATATATACAAGCACAAGGTCATAGTACTGGGAGGTGTCTTATTACATATAGTTACAAGTGCTATTATTCCTGACTATACACATGCTCTGCTAGAATATTGCATATCACTTATAAGATCATATTATTCAAGAGCTCTGTGGTAGAGTACCATTAAAGCTGTCTGATAAATTAAAATTATTGGTCACACAGGAGCTATTTGGATGTTGCTTACTTCCTGGTATTGTCAGAACTGCGTCTGGAGATGCGGAGTCTAATGCGCCTTTGATCTTTGCCAGGGACCTCAGCAAGGAGGTTTGGTTTTCGCTGCAAAGGATGGGCAGGTCGCGGTTCTCTAGAGCAGCTGCCAGCGAGTTAGTGGTGTCAAAGAGTTGTCAGGAAGTACGGGTCAGACCCAAGTGGGCGATGCGCTACCAATTCAGGATCCAAACTGGAGTTGAGACAAACCGGTCTGTTACACAAGGAAGTTTCAGCGCCAGGTAAGATCCAAAAACAATTCACAAGGAAGCCGAAGTCACAAACCAAGAGTCAATCTAAGATGTCAGAACACACAGGAAAATGCTGGAACAGGGAGAGAACTTATAGTCTTGCACCCTAATGATGAAAGAGCATTCCTTAAATAGAGGGGGAACAAGGGAATCAATTACCGGCAGCTTTGACTTCGGCAGTCGCTGGGCTCAGAATTGCGTCCCTTTGCTAGGTGTGCGCAGTGACGATGGCCTAATGGACGGATGCAGCAGAGGAGACAGGAGACCTTCCCAAGGAAGACAGAGCGGGACGGCACCTGACAATATTATAGTATCTTTATTAGAAGTCATGCTGATTGGAGAGTTTAGCACAACTTGGGGCAAAAAATACACAAGCCTGCACCATACAGGAAAAACGTCATCTCCGAATAGGGGCAGGCTGGGCTGGGGGGCATCTGCCCCCCAGGCCGGTCCAATAGTGGGCTACCTTGGGCTGGGTCACTGGGCCACCTGCGTTTTCTTCCTTTAAAATAGGCTGCTAAGTCAAGTTTTGCCCCCCGGGGCTAAAATTTGCCAGCCTTCCCCTGTCTCCGAACCACCCCATACACTCAAACCAAGATCTGGGCTTCAAGGTGTCAAGCAATGGCAGCTTAAGCAGGCTGCTCCAGAAAAGGGATATAATCTTGGTTAGAGGAGAATGTAACGGTTACAAGGATATATGCTAGCATTGATGGCCAAGATAGATATTGAACCTGCTTTCAGTTTTTTCTGCCACTGCACCAGGAGAGATTTTAGTTTTAGTTTTTTCAGGTGCATTCTTTGATAAATTCAGTACATTTCTACATTGGTGTATTGAGACAGGGTCAGGTTGGTAGATCAGTGGCACACTATTTGGACAATGTTTTGGTGGCTGAAGTGTCAGGAGTTATTGTTTTCTGTCATATCTAGATTAAAATGGATACTAAGGAGAAGTTGTGTAGATTACTGGTTTGAGGAGGAGCTCAATAAGTGGGGGGAGGCAGAAAAGGTAACTCTGAAACAATTGCAAGCATTACTAGGACTGTTAAATTTTGCTAGTAGAGTGATCCCCAGGGGGCAGAACTTTTGTAGAAAATTAGAAAGTGGTACGGCTGGAGCTAAGAGGCCACACCAGTATATAAGATTGTGTAAAGAGATGAAAGAGGACATAAAGAGGTGGTGTCATTTTCTGAACCAGTTTAATGATACAAGGATTGGTCCAATTCCACCAGCATCTAGTAGGCAAATATAGTAGTTCACTGATGCAACAGAGTCAAAGGGTTTTTGGTGCTTATTTGCAAGGTGAACGGGGTGCAGCTCATGGCCTCAAGACTGGGTAAAGGAAGGTTTCGCAAAGAATTTGCTGATAGTAGAGTTGTTCCCAATAGTAGTAGTAGTAGAGTTGTGGGGAGAAAAATTAAAGGGCAGGAAAATTGTGTTTGAGAGTGGGGCAGGCGATAAACAAGCAATGTGCTACTTTAGCAACAGCGGTCAGGCTAATTAGGCAGTTGGTACTGAAATGCCTAAACCTTAGCATGCAATGTAATGCTAAGCATGTACTGGGCTCAGGGAGCAGAGTTGCTGATTCATTGTCATAATTTAATTGAAAAGCATTTAAGAAAGCGGCAGCGGAGACTTGCGCAGTTTGCTGAAATGTCCATCACATGGCTGGCAGATTATCAGACTGGCAGGGCCTGATTAAGGGTTCTGGCCAGCCTAGGCTAATGCACCCATAGCGCCCCCATCAAATCGTTAAAGGAAAACTCAGGAGTGTTCTTCAGCAAGCAAATTTAGACAGATTCTCTTACCTGTTCTTGCTGTTCTTTCTTGTTTGTTCTTGCAGCTTTGTTGTCATTTAGCTGTCTTCTGAAAAGTTGGGGTCCTATTTTGAAAATGTGCAAAAATTACAAACCTTAAATGATTAGGCTCTTTACAGAGCATCTTCATGAACGCCACACAATACAGAGATCATATCCCCCACCAGTCATTACATCACCCACCCATTTACTCACCACCCCCTCAGTCATTTTCTGAAGCCAATTCTGTAGCCCCTTCAGCTATCAATCAGTAGCTAATTTATTACCCCCACCAGCTATTTAATCATCCATTACCCCCCCCCAACTGATTCATTTACCCCTCAGCTTTCAATCAGTGACTAATTTATTTGCGCCCTCACCAGCCATTTCATTATTTATCAGCACCCCACAGCCAATTCATTAACCCCCACTGCTATCAATCAGTGGCCAATTTATTACCCCCCCACACACACACACACACCAGCCATTTCATCATTCATCACCCCCAGCCATTAACCTCCCTGCCCAGACAGTTTATCAGCTCCTCCCTCCCCCTGATATTTAGCAGTATAACATACCTTCCTCTCTTCTGGCCCAGGCTGCTCCTCTTCTTATTCTTCTCCTGGCTCCAGCAATTCTTCTTCTGACAGGCAGCCAGCAGCATACCCTGCGCTGCAAGCTGCCCTGTCAGTGTAGCTGCCTGCAACACTCAACAATCACAGTTGGGCTGCCCCTTTGAGACCAAGGGTGGCCCCGATGACTCAGGGGGGAAATCATGATCAGAGATCCGACCCGACCACAGGGAAAAAATAAATACAAAATAAAGTTAAAAACATTAATTGTGCCGCCAATGTTCCCCCCAGGACCCAGCGCCCCAGGCTGCAGCCTGATCAGCCTATTGGTTGATTAGGCCCTGCAGACTGGCATAGAGGGAGTGGTGGAGGAACCTTTTCAGTAGTTTTATGGGTTGCATTAGAAAGGGTTAAAACATTTTTGTGCATTCTGCAAGAGATGATCCAGGATGCAAACTGCCTGCCACTGTTTGTGAGGGCATGAAGTGATTTACTAGATAATCAGGATCAAGTGGCATAACCCAATGGGCAGCCTTGCTATAGATGAGGCACATAGAAATGTGAATGCTGACATGGAAAAATTTGTGAAGGGAGTAGTTGGCTGTGTGGTCAGCTGTTGTTAGGGGCAGGCATTGATAGGGGAAGAAAGAAAATGAACCCTGCTACTGCCCTTTTTATTATCACTCATGGTGGCGGAAGCAGCAGCAGGAGCAAATCAGGGGTTAAATATACAAGTTTTTTGTTTTTTTTATAGGAGTGATGGGATGCTCCTTTAAGTTGTTGCACTTGATTTGTTTAGCAATACTGTAATACTGCAAAACTGTGCAGGAGGTGATTGGGAGGCTGTTGCTGCAGGAGACTGCAGCTGTGAGGGGCTTCGGTCACTATGGACATGGTCAAGAGGTATGTAGGTATTTCTTTAAAAAAGAAATAAAAATACATAATTTAAAAAAGAAATAAACACAAATAATAATAATGATAAAATATATATATTATTAAGCACTTTGTATGTGTACTCTTTGTAAATGCTTGACAAGTAATGTCTTTGTCATTGTATGCTTTCTGAATATAATTTATTGTTCAAATTGCTTTGTCACAGATGGAAGGACGGTGAAAGCGGCGAGCAAGGCATAGAAAGGGGGAATGGGGGGCATCGGTGCCACGCAATATCAAAATGGGTAGACAGACGCACCCCTGACTCCAGCTTAAACGGTTGGACAAATAAGGGCGGCATACAAAGTTTCAGCAATTGGAGGGTGAGTTATACCAAGGGAGCTAGTCTCCTGAGAATGTTGTTGCGGTGCCTATATGGTAGGCAGAACATGCCCTATTTTTCTAGATAGAACTGGAAAAAATGTGGTAATCTTTTTTTAGCCTTGCACACCGCATGTCTGCCAAAATATTATTGCCAAATACTTGTCCCAGAGTCTTTCTTTATTGGCACATTTGGTGGGACACCGGTTGGTTGGCCTATACCTCTTAAAAGCATAGCAATGATCATGTTAGGACTGGCCAGAAGGGGAAGACTTTGGCGTGAGTTGGTTAGATTAACATATATTGCAATATGTTGATTTACATTCCCTGTTTTTAATACAGAAAAGTAGTTAGAATACCATTAAATGTGTATTTGGTATTCTGTGGGTTCCTTGATGTTTTGCTTGAAGGGGCAGGCTGACAAATTTTAACTCAGAGAGCAAGCACACAGCACTGACCCATGAGCAGCAGCCTATTCTTAAATGGTAGATTTTGGTGTGCAACCCAGGGGCTGATTTTTCAACTGGTATTTTTGCCAGCGAAAGGGTTTGTTTTAGCTTCACCCTATATATTAATAGTGTTAATGCCAGAGATAACCCCTGCTGGTGGACCCTATTTATCAAGTATTAAGGCAACTCTGCCTCTTCTGTTAAGAAAATCATCAAATGCAAGACCAGAAGCATTACAAGAAAGATTTATTCTTGAAAAAAAACATTTTTACAATGCGTACTGTTTACATTACTTTTATTGATGTCTTTAAAAGAAAAAGAAAAAAGATACTTGTTAATTATACAGCATTCTTGGCAACTGTAGCCCCTCCCTCTGTGGTGATTCATGTGGGGGCAGGGCTTAATGTAAAAAATTGTGTTACTAAGCCTCCTCTCTGCCCAGGATCCAGGAGATCGGTTGCTCTTAAGGGAGGTCTCCCCAAAAAATTTTGAGCCTCTCAGAGATTCCAGGAGAGTAGGCTAGTATGTTATACGGGTGCAACTTTTACATCTCCAGCTACCTGGTTCAAGTGAGGATTCACGCAGGTGTAAGATTTGAAAACAGCGGCTCAAGTGGACAATTGTAAAATATATTGTTAAATATTCTGCATCTAAAAGGCTATATTTTAACAGCAAAAAATAAACATAATATGTGAAAAGTACTAAAAATGAACTTATCTAGATAAAGGTAACGTAATTTCTTTCTTTTGCTATCTCTATTTTCCTCTTTGTGTCTTCACTCACTTAGGGCCTGATTCAGTGTTGGACACAAAATGGGAGTAACTTTTAAAAAAAGAGCACATAAAATTAGCATATTTCTACCCATATGCAGACTCTTATGCATTTAGAGATGCGTTCACCTCTGCATCAGCAGAGGTGGATGTTGCCTATAGCAACCAGTCAGATTCTAGTCATCATTTTTTTAGTACATTCTACAAAATGACAGCTAGAATCTGATTGGTTGCTATAGGCAACATCTCCACTTTTCCAAACCTGCAGTTTAGCAAATATACCACTTAGAGTACTCAGCCTGCGTGTGCACGCCCCTTTCCTCCACAGTCATGACAAGTGGGTGTGAGTTCCAGAAACCAGGCAAGTTTACATAGAAGAACATGCATTTGCTCACTTTCAGGGCATGTGCAGAGCAATTCACAAACGCTACGCAAACTGCTGTATGTCCTGCTCTGTATCAGCCTGTGAGGAAACGGGGTGCTACTGGACTGAGAACTTTGTATTCATCGCCTGTTTCTCACGGTTTAATGTACTTTTTAATCTTTGGCCCAGTCTAAGTATATACAATAGTGCATCAATGTATTATGTGTATTATTATTTCATGTTATTAGGTACATTTTGCCCTTGCTATTACCTGCAATATTGTATGTAGTAAAAATATAAAGAATATTGGCATACTGTGTGAAAATAACAGGACAGCAGCAGTCATTTTGCTAGTGTTCGCTAATGTTATTACCATTTGCTTCAAATGTCCATTGTTATGAGGTGCAGCTTAGATTTGGTTTGTAATCAGAACAATGTCTGAGTTAACTAGCTGGCAGCCCATGTTAATTAGCTAGGTCAACGGGTAATCTGAGAGGTAATGAGGTTAGAACTTCTAAATGATATGCAATGTGCCACAGTAATATATTGGCTGAAATAGAATTGGGAAATGTATCAATATAAATGTTATTGTAACAAAATGTGTCACAGATTTAGATGGTGTAACACTGCTGATACAATGTGTCAAAGGTAAGTGTGCAGGGTCATTCCCTGCTGTATTATTGTAATCCATGTTTAGTGTATCCAGCCAAAATAGCTAATTGAGTCAAGCCATTCCATTGTATAATCAAGGTAGCAGAGACTGTATCTCTAACAGCTAAAGTGTCCACTTAGAGACCCCTGCTGTAAGGGGGAGGTTTGAGATATTTGACCCGACTTTTTATGTATACAGCGAAGAATATAGGGAGAGGAATATACCAGGGGAGCTATTCTAGCTTGGAGGATCCTGATGTATAAAACATCAGCGAAAAGGACTCTGGGCCAGGCCTCGTGGTGCCGCTGGAGGAAACCCTACCAGGACAGAGTCTGTGTGAGCCAGTAACCGAGGCTGGGCTTCACCATAACTGTTTTGCTAATCGGTAGTGGTAATATTGTGGGAGGATAAGACTTTGAGAGATTATTATTTTGGAGCGCTGACTGCAAGAGGCTGCTGGAAGATACATGCTACCATTTACCCTATAACTTGTGAACGTCTTGTGGTGTTGTGCTGTCGTAATAAAGTCTTATTTTGGATATATCCTGGCCTACCCGAGTGAGTTGAATCTCACAGAGGGTAGCTGCCATCACAGCTAAGGGTGGTATCCTCATATTTGGTGGCAGGAGTGGGATCACTCGGCCCGGTGTCGCAAGCCTCAGGAAAACCTGCAAAAGTCGCAAGCACGTTGTGGTCAAAGAGCCTTATAGGTACAGCACAGCATGGGCTACACCCAGAGGAAGCCTATCAGAGGAGTTGCAAGAAACGCGAGCTATGAACAACTATAACTCCCTAAAATTGGATGAACTCCGGGGATTATGCCGGGGAAGGGAAATTTCCACTACCAGGATGACTTCAGGCCGCAACTAGTGGAAAAGCTACGCAAATGGGACCTGTGCCTACTAGTTGATGCAGGTAGGATGGAAATAGCAGAGGTCCCAGCAGTGGAAGCCACCCGAGTTGGAACTTATGTTGCAGAAATCCTGGAAGCCAAGGAGTTGGGTGAGGACCAGGAGCAAACTTGTATATTGGTGCTGAGTGATGGGGGATTCATATGTGCATAAATGTCTGAGGTGTATTTTATTAAGGAAAGTCAGGAGAACGTCCCAGCTGTGGTGGAGGAATAGTTCAAGGAGACTGGGGTGAGCTACTATACTACCTCACTGCCCGAGGTGCAGGCGCGACTGGAAACCTCAGACCTTGCCCTACTCTTTCAGGAGCAGCCAGTAAGGATTCAGGAGATTGCAGCTACCATACAGACATCTCCCACTCCATGCCAGTCAGCAGTGCACAGTGGAACCTATGACTATGGTCCGCTTCACCAAGAACTGCAGCAAATCCTCAGTCAGTGGATCCGGGGAAAAGGACTTGAGCTGGTAAAAGCAGGGCGGACTGAGATATTTCCCAGCCTACAGGATTGGGTGGCAAAGTGTAACCCACAGTCCTGGGAAAAAAACAGAAAAGAGGCAGAGTGAAGGCTCAGGGTGACCCAGCAACTGAGGACCAGCGATACCACACACTGGACAAGTCTGGAAGCGGTGCCATCGATGTGGATACCGGGGGCATCTTCGAAAGGGGTGTCCCAGGAAAGGAGGTCAATTAGATTATTTCCCACCCACAGGGGTTGCTGGCAGGAGCCACCCCCGGAAAAACAAACACTACCACTCTGATGCGCCAGAGGCGAGGTGGGTAAGTACCACTTGCAATGCTGTGTCTGGCATGCGACAAACTACAGGAGGACGCCTTTACAGGCACTTGAAACCTGTATGGGTGGATGACAGAAAAGCCCAAGGATTTAGGGACTGTGGGGCAGCCATCACCCTGGTACGGCCCGAGTTGGTGGATCCCAAAAGAATTAACCCCAACAAGTACTTTAATTTCAGGATGGAGGATGGACAATGGACAGAGATTCCAACAGCTTGCTTTGGGTTCATTGTAACAACCTGATGGAATTTGGAGTTATGGCGGGAATGTCCAATGAGGTGATTTTGGGCAATGATTTGGGGCAAGACATTGGGAATTATTTTGTTGGAAAAGATGCCCATAGAAAGACTAGCCCCAAGCAAGGGAAGAACAACCACCCCTACACACCAGTTACAACCGAGTCAGCAAGCTCTCTTTTCCATCTCCGGGCCTCTGAGGGTGAGTAGCCAAGACCACCCTAAGGGGGGGGGGGGGATAGTCCTAGGGGAGGAGGATAAATCTAGACTGCAAGAAGCCCAGTTACTAGATCCAGATCTAGAAGGGATGCGGGCACTAGCAGATATGTAATTTAAGACTGGGGTGGTAGATGAATGTGCTTGGTTGGACAGGTTACTGTATACGTTGTCCAGCCCAAATCATAAGTACAGGTTGGTAGTCCCGCCCGAATATCGGGATCGGTTCATAGCTCAGGACCATGGGCAAGGAGGTACTGATCACCACAGGTTCATCACAAACACAGCCCACGTCACCTTCCCCTCAGCAGCACGATGACTCATTAGAAGGGGAGTTCATCTATGATATAAAACGAAGTTATGTGTTTGCTGTCACTGACCTTATCCTCGGAACAATTTTAATTGGTTTTGAACAGGTAAAGCGATATTTTTTTGAACATCTATTTTATTACAGTTTTTTTTAAAAAATACAGAAAAGGTACTTTTTGCCTCACAGCCCTGAGGTCATGAGTTTGGTTCCCAACCATGGCCTTTTCTGTGTGGAGTTTGTTTGTTCTCCCCGTGTTTGCGTGGGTTTCCTCCAGGTGCTCCGGTTTCCACTCACACTACAAAAACAAACTAGTAGGTTAATTGGCTGCTGTCAAAATAGACTCTAGTCTCTCTCGGTCTGTGTGTGCATGTTAGGGAATTTAGACTGTAAGCCAGTGAGGCAGGGACTGATGGGAGTGAGTTCTCTGTACAGCGCTGCGGAAATAGCTGATGATGATCATCTATAAGAATAACACGAAAATATATAAGCTGAGAATCATGGTACAA
This sequence comes from Mixophyes fleayi, assembly GCF_038048845.1. NCBI lineage: Eukaryota > Metazoa > Chordata > Amphibia > Anura > Limnodynastidae > Mixophyes > Mixophyes fleayi. Next base: position 306,469,085 of record NC_134402.1, on the reverse strand, counting down.
CGTAAAGATAAGGCTAAAATCATCACAGAAATTGCAGATAAAGATAATAAACCCCATTGTGCTTAAATTACAGTATAACATACACAGATAATATATAATTGTGACTATGCACAGAAAAACATATGACCGAGATATTGGCGGTACACATGGATGGGGAATAGAAAATACAAAACAAAGAACAAACGACAACATCACGTAACTAAGTAATCACCCGACCATACAGCTAAAAAAAAAAGAAAGAAATAGGCAAAACTGGCCTAGTAGTGCACACGCCTAGAAAAATACAGTAGGCAGCATGAGTGAAGATAGAAATTTAAGTGTAGGGGGAGCACCAACATTAGATCTACAAGATACATCAGAGTAGATTAGTCTTTACCCAGATTCCTGTGCAAAAACCAAGTAGTAGTTTCAAACCAATATATTGAAAATATATTGGTTTGGAGACCCGTGGTCAAGCTGTATATATAAGGACCCCATTTAGCATAAAATTTAGCAACTCCCTTCTCAATGTCTGGAAGGGTCACCTGTCCATCAAAATATAAAGTGTCCATAAGTTCAATTTTAACATTAGAGAGAAAAGGGGGGAGGGGACAATCCAATTGCGGAGAATTGCTTTCTTATCAATGGTAAGGACAATCATTATAATTGGTTTGACATCTTTGATACGTCTTGTGGGAAGGGATTGAATCCAATTATCATAACTACAGGGAAGAAGAGTGACAGGGTCTCTGAGTAAAGTTATTTCTAGAGAAGAGCTGAGAAAAACCTAAACCTTATTCCAAAATGTAACTATTTTCATACAGGACCAGATATTATGAAAGGATGATGCAAAAGTGGTGTTGTATTTTGGACATAATCCAGTTTTGCCTTTACTTTCCGTTACAATTGGGATACAGGCCCTATTCAGTGTTTTAAAATAAACCTCCTGCAATTTGATTGAGTGCAACCATTTTATGATATTATCAAAATATTTAAACAGCTCTACCAGGTAAGACAATGTCGAAGAGTCTTTGACCCATGCAGCACAGCTTTAGGGTAGCTGAGTAAAGTAAGTCTTTGTACAGAAATGTAATTATATATTTATGATGCTTAGAAAATTGGGGTAAGTCATTCAAAGTACTCGGAGCAGGCAAGGGCAACTTACCGACAGTGTACAACATTATATAATAGCGCAATTGCAAACAGAAAAAAGTATGTATTGCTAAAACTGAATTTCTCTTTAAGCTGCTGAAAAGAATATAGTGTGCCCCCTGGTCCAAATATGTCTCATATAGAGACTATAGCTTTAGCTGTCCATGTGGAGAAAGATTTATTATCCATGCCAGGGGCAAAATGCAGGATGCCCCATATTGTGGCTGTCGAAGTCAGCAAATTGGATAAAGTCATTTCAATTAAAGTCTAGCAAACTTGGTTGTCTTTGTCTGAAAAGATGCGTACGGTACGCTATGACGTACAAGGGCACGCTACGGCGTGAAAGGGCGTACGCATCCACTACACGTGGCAGCAACAGTAATTGGTCTTTTACCATACATTCGCACAAACACGCATACTTATAAAATAGTACACATTATTGGTAGTTGCAACACATAGTCAGTTATGTCGAAATATAGTAGTATTTATATGTTATATCAGAGTTACATGCATATTAGGGAAATACACAGAACGGGTTAAAGGAATAACATCATGAGTGGTATCATAATGAACCTTGTTACATATCCTACTGTTTGGTGCGCTCTGCGAGGGAATCGCAGAGTGCATACGCAAGTTATGAATGATAGGGAATTATGAACTACTTAAGAGTAAGGAATTCTGGCGGGAAGAGCAGAGCATACCCCCTGCAGAGATGACCCCCTCCTTTGGATTCCTTAGGATGAACCAGCCAATGATTGACGACCCCTTGGACATTCCTGAGACCCGGACCAATAGATGCAAGCCATACCATCTTCATTGTATTACTGTACTTGATTGTGTATATAAGCAGCAGCTTGTGATCCAGAGTGCAGACTTCTTGTCCCCAGACTTCAGGATTGAATGACTGCACTGGATCCAGAGCGCCTGCGATAAGTAACGGCTGTATTTACTATTACATCGCTTGAGCATATTTTTTCCACTTATTGCGAATAAATCTTTGTGCGTTGGAAACACAAATCGAGGTTCGACAATCGTTATTGGTTAGCGACAATACGCACATTACAATTTGGGGGCTCGTGAGCTTTGGAGGTTTCGTTGCCGATGATACGCAAGACCAACGGATTTCGGTTCCTCAACAAAGGGTGGAGACGCGTCATAAACGGGTAAGAACGCATGGTGTTCAAAACCTGAATTTTACTCTGTGTTGCGAAACCGAATGTCCGTTTTGCATTATCTAGGGCACGCTAACTAGAACCTAGGGACAAAAGAGAAAACTGTTTCTTTTTTCTGTCATTGTGCGTTTTAACTGTATTGCATTGTTTAGCGTATGTGTACTTCCTGCTGTGCGTACGCGAACTTCCGGTAAACTTGCCACGTGGTTAAACAATTGTATTGATAGTTATTATACATGCATAGTATAATTACTTGTGAAAGCCTCTGAGACATTATTACTATTGTTGGGAACTTTTGATTTTCTGCGCAGAAAAGGTGTATAGTGTGTGATGTTGTAACGTAGATACACTGTTTTATTGTTGAGGTGCTCAGTTGCTGTCTGACGAGGCGGATTGCCCAACTGAAGGACGGTATACAGGGCAGGTATACCGAATGCGAAAACTGGGTTTTCGCAAAGCGCTACCAATAGATCGCAAGGTTTGCTAATAATTAGTATTGGTAGGCAGTGCGATCCGGTCGCACCGTTAGTGCGAATTGGTGAAGCAGCTAGGAGGAATTATACTGGAAAGGCAGGTTGATTGTATCGACTTTGCGCTCCCAGCGATAATAAACTCAGCAGATTTTGTGGTTTAGCCAGGGTATCGAGGAGCTGATAGCCCTTGGGGCCCACAGTGATATTTCTGTATTAGGGATCCTCGCCAGGGGCGAGAAAAGCGAGTGAACGCGGCTAAAGGAAATACGTTCACCGAGGATTATAGATCTCTAGCGGTGAGTATAGCAACAGAGTTGAAATTATTAGGTGGAAAGAACAGAGCATTGCGGTGTGTCTGTATTTCACATTTGGCCGGAAGGAACAGAGCATTGCGGTGTGTCTGTGTTCCGGGTAGAAGGTATATTGTTCAACATGGGTGCTAAGCATACGCTAGAGATGGTCAGTGTACTGCCTAAGGAAGGCCCTATTGGTTCAGCGAGGTTTCTCATGTGTAAGAAGTATGGTGCATATGCAACTGTGTATTGTGACACGTGGGTCGGGATGACCAAAGCTTGTGATAGGCCTTTCCCAACAATAGGGAGTTTTAATGCAGAGGTACTGAATACTGTAAAAGATAAAATATGGTTGATCAAGTCAACAAAAAAGAGAAATAGACATAATGATTGTTTAAAATTGTGGCAAATGGAAGGTAACACGTGGCAGAGCAGCGAATACAAACCGGAAATAGGCGTGGCGAAAAGCGCGCGCAAGGCGGATGTAACCATTGAGAAGCATGGCGAACTCAGCGCAAGCGCGCCCCCGCCACCTTATGTGGCGGGAGGGGTAAGTACAGCCGTTGTTAAAACTGAAAATAGAAAAATTACTAAGTTGTACCCTGTTTTAAATCAGTTTCAATCAAGTGTATCTGAAAACGAAGATGAACCCACTGTGATTTCGGCCATTGCCCATGCTGTTAATGTACTAGAGGCTCAGCGCAAGTATGAGAAAATGGCTGAGATAGGTGAGAGTAGCGTGATCACTAGGAGTGAAAGTGTTCTAAATCTAGGGCCTGTAAATCCTGTAGCGTCCCCTGAAGTTAGTGTACCAGAGGGTGTGTTTCCGGTCCGCACAATATCAGTTCCCAATGGGAAACCGGATAAGGATGGTGTAGTTCCTTTAAGAAATGTTACAATGCATTGTCCCTGGACTAGATCAGAATTACGTTCCATTATGACTGAATTCCCAGATCCTAGAAAAGAGTTAGCTAAATGTCAAAAATTTGTTAAAGACTTAGGGAATGCTCATGAACCAACCAGTAAGGATTGGCGGGTAGTGTTGAGGGCGTGTCTTCCTCCCAATACTAACGTACAAAAATTTATTGGAGATTGTTTGTTGGAGGAAGATGACACCCTGACTGATGAGATTAACCAACGGAATATAGAACAAATTGTCAAACACTTAGCCATCTGTTTTCCAGTAGTAGTAAATTGGAGTAAGATTTTCACCATCAAACAAAAAGATAGTGAAACTGCCTCAGATTACTTTGCTAGAGCTATAACAGCGATTGCACGATTTACTGGGATATCCAACATAAGTGAGGACCCACATCACAGAGAGGTAGCTGTAGGGGTACTGATGGATGGCCTTAGGGAAAATTTAAAGACGAGAGTACAAACCACATTACCTAATTGGAGAGGCGTCACGGTAGACTCCCTTAGGGAGTCTGCTGTGGAGCATGACAAGAACCTTTTTAAAAAAAGGGAAGAGAAAAGTGATAGGTTAATGACGGTAAGTATACAGGCTCTAGAAGGGGTGCATACACGACCACCAGCATACAACCCATATAACAGGAAACCTAAAGTGATCAGGTGTTTCAACTGTAACGAGGAAGGACATTACGTTAGAGATTGTAATAAAGAAAGACTCAATACACATAAGGGTGGGTCACATAGATATCCTCCAAGAAAGGATTCACATAGACTAGAAGACTCACATCTACCCGCGCATATTACGGCAGCAAATGCTGCGCGGGAAATCACTAGTCAGCGCTAGGGGTCAGGTCATACCTGTAGTCTACAGCCAGTGAGGTTAACTGAGAGTCAGAGTGAAGAACCAACAATGATAGTTGACATAGCTGGCAGGAAACAAACTTTTCTTGTAGATACAGGGGCGGCCCGATCTGTGATAACCTCTCCTTTCAATCTACAGGTGACCAGCAAAACTATTCCAGCTATGGGGGTGACGGGAAAAGTGTTACATTATCCTCTAACTAAACCCGCCGAAGTTACTATCGGGCCTCTGCATACTAAGCATTCGTTTCTCTTGGCTGCAGCGGCTCCTACTAACTTGCTAGGGAGAGACTTGTTATGTAAAATGGGATGTGTCATATACTGTACTTCAGATGGTGTGTTCCTAGATACACCCGAGAGGGTTGCACATGAGGTACAGGACATATTGGACACCCCTCCAAGGTTAATGTTACACTCTCCTGTTATAGAACAAAGTCCATCTCAAGTAAAGGGGATGTTGCTGGAAATACCAGGTTCCCTATGGACCAGAGATGGACAGGACACTGGACTGATGGCAAACGTAGCCCCTGTCATGGTCAATCTAAAAAGTGGTAGGATAGCTCCAAAAATCCCACAGTATCCATTAAAACCGGAGGTGGAACTAGGGGTATATCCTGTTATTGAGAGGCTGTTACAACAAGGGATTTTAATTCGTACAGCCAGTACAGCAAATAGTCCCATTTTCCCTGTGAAGAAGAGTGGGGGGAGGGGCTATAGATTAGTCCAGGACTTAAGGGGAATTAACAAAGTTGTTGAGAGCCAATTCCCCGTAGTGCCGAATCCAGCTGTCATCCTCATGCAGATTCCACCGTCTGCCAGTCATTTTACTGTCATTGATCTATGTTCTGCTTTCTTTTCAGTCCCTCTTCACCCTGACTGCCAATACCTTTTTGCATTCTCCTACAGGGGAGTGCAATACACATGGACCAGACTACCCCAGGGGTTCATTGACAGCCCCAGTATTTTCTCCCAAGCCTTACATGACTGTTTGCAATCCTTTCAACCCCACAATGGGTCTGTTCTAATTCAATATGTGGACGATTTGTTGTTGTGCTCTGATTCTTTTATGTCATGTTTACATGATACTAAATTGTTGTTGCTTCATCTTTCACAAACAGGGCACAAGGTGGCAAAGGATAAATTACAGCCATGTCAGACTAAGGTCAAATACTTAGGACACTGCCTCACTAAGGGGCTAAGACACCTGACAACCGACAGAATTGAGGCCATACAACACATGACCCTGCCGCAGAGCCAGAAGCAGATTCGTACTTTCTTGGGGATGTGTGGATACTGTAGGTCCTGGATCCCAGGTTTTTCTATTCTGGCATTACCATTGCAGGAGCTAGTCTCTTCCTCAAAACCAGAACGTGTCGTACACACAGAAGAGTCGGAGCAAGCGTTCTTTAATCTTAAAGATAGTCTGACAAAAGCACCTGCATTGGGAATACCTGATTATGAAAAGCCTTTTGAGCTATTTTGTACAGAAGCTGATGGCTGTGCAGCAGGTGTCCTCACACAGAAACATGGTGACGCTAGCAGACCGGTAGCATACTACAGTGCACAATTAGACAATGTGGCAAGGTCACTCCCAACATGTCTCAGAAGTGTAGCAGCAACGGCCCTTCTAGTAAGTAAGAGCGAGGATGTAGTATTAGGACATAATTCAACCATCTATACACCCCATGCTGTATCAGCTCTGTTAAATTCAGCCCAAACCAGACATGTTTCTTCAGCTAGATTCACAAAGTGGGAACTAGCCCTGATGGCACCCTCAAACATCACCATCAAACGATGTAGCACCCTAAATCCAGCTACATACCTTCCGTATGTGTCTCAAGAGACACAAAGGGTGGGAGGTGAGGAGACCCTGGTTGATGATGAGTTAGGCAAGAATACTGACACGCATGACTGTATGGAACACCTGAATCAGACCTTTACTGCAAGGCCCGACATATGTGACACCCCCTTAGAAAATGTAGATTTTACGTTTTATACAGACGGAAGTTGCCATAGACAGACAGAGACAGGAGAGCTATGTACTGGTTACGCTGTTGTAGACGATCAGGATGTGGTAGAAGCTGAACCCCTTGGTCCACCTCACTCAGCCCAGGTGGCGGAACTAGTAGCACTAAGGAGAGCGTGTGAATTGGCAGAGGGTAAATCAGCCAACATATATACTGACTCTAGGTACGCCTTCGGGGTAGTGCATGATTTTGGGGCCCTTTGGCGTCTTAGAAACTTTACGACAGCAGCAGGTACACCAGTGGCACACTCACAACACATAAAAGGACTTCTGACAGCGATACAGTTACCCAGAACAGTAGCCGTCATAAAGTGCAAAGCCCATACCTTTGAAGAAGACCCAGTGTCATTGGGCAACAACAGGGCAGACGAAGCTGCTAAATGGGCAGCAGGGCAACCTATGACTGTATCGACCGAGACTATGATGGTTTTTCAGACATTAGACACGCAGAAATTAATTGAAATGCAAGATTTGTGTTCCCTGCAGGAGAAGGCGGTCTGGAAGGCGAAGGGATGTGGTCAAGAGTCCTCAGGACTCTGGAGGGATGGACAAGGTAAGCCTGTAGCTCCCCGAACATACTATCCAAGCCTGGCTGAAGCAGCACACGGCCTGACTCACCTGGGTAAAGAAGGTATGTGCAAACTGGTGAGAGCATACTGGTGTGCTCCCGGATTTTCCTCTCAAGCTGGTAAGAAAGCAATGTCATGTCTTACTTGTTTGAGGAAAAATGTTGGGAAAACTATTCCAACTGAGCCATCCCACATCCCTCCTACAGACGGACCTTTTCAGGTAATACAAATTGACTATATCCAACTACCACCGTGCAGGAATCTGAAGTATGTGTTAGTGTGTATTGATGTGTTTTCCGGTTGGGTAGAAGCATATCCGGCAGCCACTAATACTGCTGTGTTCACTGCAAAGAAAATTGTACAAGACTTTGTGTGTAGGTTCGGTATCCCTAGAATCATTGAAAGTGATAGGGGTACCCATTTTACTGGTGATGTCTTCCAAAATATGTGTAAACTCATGGGAATCAGTAGCAGACTTCACACCCCTTACCGACCACAAGCCAGTGGTAAGGTGGAGAGAGTAAACGGTACTATCAAGAACAAACTAGGTAAGATAATGGCTGAAACTGGGTTGGCATGGCCTGAGGCTTTGCCGTTGGTCCTCCACAGCATTCGAACCACTCCTAGACCTCCTCTTAATCTGTCCCCCTTTGAGATACTGTTCGGACGACAACCTCATTTGATCGTGAGTCCACAAGACGACTTAAAGTGTAATAATGAAGTGACTGTACAATATCTTATAAGAATGAGTAGACAGCTGAAACAACAACAACAAAAACTAAAAATGCTGTCACCTGGTATGCCAGAAACGAACTGTCATGATGTTGAACCTGGAGACTATGTTATGATCCGCAATTTCTTACGTTCAGGTTGTTTAACAGACCGTTGGGAAGGCCCGTACCAAGTGCTGCTGACCAGTACTACATCACTGAAGGTTGCAGAGAGAGACACTTGGGTCCATTCCACCCACTGCAGGAGAGTCCATAATCCGGAGAAAGTGCAAGACAAGACTCAGACCGACGACATAGAGCTGTCACTTGTGAGCCTGTTCCGGGAGACCTAAAGCCTGCAGTTAAGACACCTGAACCAGAGACGTTGCCTCAGAACTATCTTTCCAGCGATGGAGTGGCGGTTTTTGTTTTTCTTTTGTTCCAGGATTTTCCTTGTTTTTACTTTTTCTAGGACATTCTATTTTTGTGAAGGAGAATGGAGGATGGAGGAGAGTTCTGGGAGTGATACGGATGAAATGGAGGCCGAAGAAAAGTTAATAGGATATCCTGAGCAGCCCATTATCAAACTTGGTCCAGGGGTTATGAAAAGGTCTGCTAGCTCAGGAACTCGGAGGCAGTGTGAGGGGCTATTGTCTGATGAGTATTGTATCTGCAAGTTCTGCAACTCCCTAGTTGACGAGAGATGCATCCAACGATGCCAGTCCCCCAGTACTCTGAATATAGGCGGGCATCCATTGGAGGATTATCACTCCCTGGTGGGTAAGGTGCTAAACCAAACTGAGTGTTGGGTGTGCTCTCACGTGCCTCAAGGGCAGCATAACATAGGACTAGTGCCATTCCCGCTAAACATATCCGAAGTACTCGAATTAAGGGGTGGGAGGCCCATAGAAGGGAGGTACAATAACACTAGGTCCCCTAGTCTGACGCTTCGACAATACTCCGTAGGCAGATCGTTGCTGTGCCTAAACATATCTCATGCAAAGCGCCTGGAGAATTGGGAGGCTGACCTATCAGATCAGACAATGGCTCGCCACACTCATTTTAGAGAGAGACCCACAAGGTCACTACTAGGCAGGAATGCTGATGGAAGTCACAAGTTAGGGCGTATAACCAAACATAAGAAGGTATCTATTGGAAAAGTCTCTACAGATAAATGTGAAAATATCATTAATGCCGACACGTGTCTAGAGCAGATGGAGACACTAGGCATGGGTAGTTTTATCAAAACTCTGTGTGATATAATTCATGGGCATACTGTTCCTTATGTTCTCCCTGATGATGTGTATTTTGTTTGTGGGAGGAAAGCTTATTCCTGGGTGACTCCGAGTTCCAAGGGCTTGTGTTTCTTAGCTAAACTGGTTCCTGAAATCATGACTATTACTCATGGAGAAATGGTAGATATTCACAAGACTACATCACCACCATACATACACACACAGTATGAACACCGTGGCAAGAGAAATATGATTCCTGGTGAGGAACCCATAGCTACAAAATTGATTAGTGAAACTGCTGGTTTCCAAGTTATGGTTGCTCTAGATCTCACCAGGACCGCTCGGGGAACATTAAACTTTAAATATATCCAAGACCTAGCTAAATTAATAGATAATATCACCGAGATGTATGATGACACTTTCAGGTATACTGGAAGGGAGCTACAAGCGTACAAGAAGGAGTTGGTGCAACATAGACTGGTACTAAATTATCTCACCTCCATTACTGGTGGGTACTGTGTGACACTGGCCACCCAGTTCGGTGTCAAATGTTGCACGTACATTACTAATAATACGGAAGACCCTAAAGAGGTTATAGACCGGAAGATGGATGAAATTTTGCAGCTGAAATGGGAATTTCGAAAGAGCCATAATTCTTCGTTATATGAGGTCGGGGAAAAGGTGGCGGGTTGGTTCTCATGGTTGAACCCAGCAAAATGGTTCTCCGGTCTGGGGGAGTGGGTACAGGAAATGGTTGCTAGTGTAAGTAAGCTCCTTCTCCTTATACTGGGTGTCATCTTAGCAATTGGTTTAGTTGTCAAATGTGTTCCTACTGTGTTGAAGTGTGGAAAACGGTCTCATGGGAGTAACACTAAGAAAGAGACGGAAAGGGTGGTACCAGATACCGAGATCATGGTCTGTGAAGAAGTATTGTATAATCCTGAACTTGAAACGGTGATTGGGTGATAGTTTATTACACTATCAAAGGGTGGAACTGTCGAAGTCAGCAAATTGGATAAAGTCATTTCAATTAAAGTCTAGCAAACTTGGTTGTCTTTGTCTGAAAAGATGCGTACGGTACGCTATGACGTACAAGGGCACGCTACGGCGTGAAAGGGCGTACGCATCCACTACACGTGGCAGCAACAGTAATTGGTCTTTTACCATACATTCGCACAAACACGCATACTTATAAAATAGTACACATTATTGGTAGTTGCAACACATAGTCAGTTATGTCGAAATATAGTAGTATTTATATGTTATATCAGAGTTACATGCATATTAGGGAAATACACAGAACGGGTTAAAGGAATAACATCATGAGTGGTATCATAATGAACCTTGTTACATATCCTACTGTTTGGTGCGCTCTGCGAGGGAATCGCAGAGTGCATACGCAAGTTATGAATGATAGGGAATTATGAACTACTTAAGACTAAGGAATTCTGGCGGGAAGAGCAGAGCATACCCCCTGCAGAGATGACCCCCTCCTTTGGATTCCTTAGGATGAACCAGCCAATGATTGACGACCCCTTGGACATTCCTGAGACCCGGACCAATAGATGCAAGCCATACCATCTTCATTGTATTACTGTACTTGATTGTGTATATAAGCAGCAGCTTGTGATCCAGAGTGCAGACTTCTTGTCCCCAGACTTCAGGATTGAATGACTGCACTGGATCCAGAGCGCCTGCGATAAGTAACGGCTGTATTTACTATTACATCGCTTGAGCATATTTTTTCCACTTATTGCGAATAAATCTTTGTGCGTTGGAAACACAAATCGAGGTTCGACAATCGTTATTGGTTAGCGACAATACGCACATTACAGTGGCATACTTAGTATTTGGGTGAGGGTGTTTAAGTTTTCTAGTGATAGCGCACCAAGCCTTGTATGTTTCTGTGAAGAGCACTGAATACTGTGGACAACCGAGTCCAAGTGTCAGGATGTGGGAAGGTTTCCAGGTCAAGATTAACAAAGAAGTCCTGAGAGTGCATGAAAGCCGAGATGTCGGGGAACACAATCCCACCCTGATCCCTACATTTTCGAAGTTTGGCATTACTTATCTTTGGCCTTTTATCTTGCCATCTAAAAAGATGAGAAAAGTTATGTGCATTTATACGTATCAGACTTAGACAGGTGGGGAGCATCTGCGACAGGTGCTTACCGATTTGATTACAGTATTTCTTCCCTAAAATGACAAAGGAGCTTTTTAAAATTATCAAGTATAGATTCAATCTAAAGGATAACTTAAAGCTATGTTTAGTATTACAATGGTATGTGTCTCAAGAGGCCAAGCTTAAGCCTCCAGAAACAATACCAGACTGTTAGGAACAGCATGTAACTGCTATTTTTATTTTAGCTGCTGCAATGTTGTTGTCAGCCTGGGTGTGATCACATGAACTCCACTTACCTGCAGCTCAATCTGACACCTGTCCTGATTAGCTGCTACTGCTTTAAATACCTGTCAGTACAGCACAATTTGCTTACATTCCATCAGAATTCAATGAGGGGAATCCAAAAACAGCTCATGAAAGGAATTAAATATCCGCATTGCATTCATCAGACACAACTGCTTATGTGTACTACTTTTGGTATCACAAAAAAAAATATACACAACACTGAAACTAGCAAACACCCTAATGATATAATACGTGCAAGAGAATAATATGTAAAAAACATTTATTGGTGCACAATATCATAAACAATTGCACATGGTCTCATATAATATCATCTAAGACCTCACATTAATTAAAAACAATCCTATCAAATGAGACTGTGATAAGGAATAACAGTTTGGATTAATGGTTCCCAAAGGCTCCGTTTTGAAATAGGAGCAGTGGCGTACGCTATATAAGTTGAGATTTGACTCAAGTTGTGGTGTGCATAATTATTATGCTGAAGCCTGTATATCGGGTAGACTACCTTTTATAGCTGTTTTCTGTCACAAAGGTTATTTAATAGCTCATGTATATTTTATGAAGGTGTTTATTCATCTGATTGATTACTTATGTGATTGCGCAGAAGATTTCAGCTCCCTCATATTGACACATCAGTGCACTGATGATAGGATTGTTTTTAATTAATGTGAGGTCTTATATGATATTATATGAGACCATGTGCAATTGTTTATGATATTGTGTACCAATAAATGTTTTTTACATATTATTCTCTTCCACGTATTATATCATTAGAGTGTTTGCTAGTTCCTGCGCTGTGTATTTTTTGTTTTTGTCCCTTTGTGCATTTTTAGGATCTAACCAATCCTTCACAGTTGCGTTCTGGCCCTCACTCTTATCACTTCCTTCATATCGATCAGCGCCAGTATATTTTTATACTTTTGGTACCAGCCTTGTTCATATGAATACTGCAATTAATAGTCTTACTGGGGCAGTAAGAGAACTCCATGGCAATCTTGCAACATCTGCTCATTGCCTGCTAACCTGTGCCTCAGGCTAGAACACCCAGACTACAACGCCAACAACATCAACGCGACCTACTCTATAACATTCTAGTGTGCGTACCAGTGGGTCAGATCCAGAGTCCCCAGTTTAAAAAATTCAGTTAATACTATTGGCTATTGCTTAATGCTACTGTTGTAAACAATTTTTTTATTTTTTTAGATATGTTTCATTAATAATAAGTGTTTACATTAACTTTCAAACAATCTATACTTACAGTTCTTGCCACAGTTAATATTTTATACTGTCAACATTATGGAAACAGGTATCACTTGTGCTTAAAGATCATATGATTATTAGTGTAACTATGGTTTCAATCATACAATCATCTTTGTTTTTTTATTTAAAACTATATATACCCTTAAACTGAGGTTGAAGTCACACAAGATAAGTGTTTAATAATGAAGACTCTACAAGAATAGATCAAAAACACTCTATATAGTAATACAATTTTAATTATTTTTTTAAATGGTAAAACACGCTCACATGCAAGATAATTGTGACTTAGGGGTATATTTACTAAACTGTGGGTTTGAAAAAGTGGAGATGTTGTCTATAGCAACCAGATTTAAGTTATCATTTATTTAGTACATTCTACAAAATAACAGCTAGAATTTGGTTACTATGGGCAACTTCTCCACTTTTCAAACCCACAGTTTAGTAAATATACCCTTTAGTTTTTCTCTGATCTGCTTTTCCCCTTTTGTAGTCTCCATATCAGCTGTTACAAGCTCCCCTCCTTGTCATGCCTGAGGTATGGGTATATTTTGGTAATTTGGGCCAAAGTATGCAGCATTCAATATAATATCTGCCACCTTAGATGGGGCATAAAGCTGTCTTAACGGTTGATGTCACCCACTCTCCTTTTCAAAGCCCACTATACCAACCCCCAAATAAAGACAAAGATGTATATAACCACCCACCCCATTGTGTAGGCCCTGAAGATCCCACCCACCTTTCCCTGGCATTGCATAATGGAACCCCCTCAGGAGGGTGGTGTTGTGTGCTTCAGCCACAACATGAAGGGGGTGCCCCAGGGCCATTCCTTACACCACCCAAAGACCACTCACTGCAATGCTTTCCTACCTTGCTGTGATCCATCTGCAAATTAAAAAACATGTTATTTACAATACATTAACATTTCTCCATACTACTTTTAATTGGGTGTGGTTGGGTGGGAGAAATGTGTAATTAGACAGATAATTCTGTCCCCTTCTTCCCTTGTCTCTCTTTAATGCTCCTGTAGACCTTCTTACTCCTCCCAGGCCCAGTCCCCTCACACATACTTACTGCATAGTTGCCTACTCTCCCGGAATGTCTGGGTGACTCCTGAATTTCTGGAAGTCCTTCTGGACTCCCAAGAGAGCAAGGCATCCTCCCGGTTCCTAATTGCCACAATAGTAAAGTGGCGGGGGACGGTCTTAGGACGCGAATTGCGTGTCATCATGGCCCCGCCCCCTGTTGTAATTGGCTGGAAACTGTGATTGATGTATGACTTACTGCTGTCTTAATAGCTGTACCTAACCATTGTTAAATTGATCTACCAAACCCTCCCTCCCTCCTCTCCTTTCCAATATGGCTGCCCTCTTACTCTCCTACCTTCCTTTATCTAAGGCTGACTCCCCCTCCTACTACCTTTATATATTACCACTCACACACCCCACCTTTGGATTACAATAAAGGGGGATGTCAGCCCAACCTCAATGTTTACCACACGTCGGCCTTCTGTCATCCAAAGAAGCGCACCACCAGATTTATGAAGGCACCTGAATCTGGTCTTCAGTAGTCCAAATGTATGTTATATGTCACACCTCTAGTGGATGTATGCACCTAGTTATAGCTAAGATTTTACCAAACATTATGAAGTAAAAAAGATCCAAATATAAAAATATTCCTATAGCGCTCAATTCCAGACCAACACTTAAAACAAACAAATATTAACAAAAAACAAAAACAAAGACTAAAACCAAATGTCAACAACAAAAATACACCAATCAAATCGATCGACATATGTATAATGTGATCAAATATGATGCTGTGCGGAGTTACCAACAGGAACATTACTACAGCGTCTATTGTAAGTGCCTCCCTCTGTGACAATTTTGACTGTTTATCCACCGTCTTGATATGCCCACTATGTGATACATTGCTGCCATCTATTATAAACATTCATTGAGGTTTTCATTGTTTTTTTTACATCTATGAACATGTAATAAATGCGCATTTGATCACATGTTATACATATGTCGATCGATTTGATTGGTGTATTTTTGTTGCTGACATTTGGTTTTAGTTTTTGTTTTTTGTTTATATTTGTTTGGATCTTTGGCTTATGATTTTTGACTTCATAATGTGCATATTTTATTAGAGAATTGTAATATTCTCCCTAAGAGCTGCTCGTTCCAGATTCAGAGTGAGTAATTGGATTGGAGCGCTTTTCCTTTGTTTTTGAATTAAAAGATCCAAATGTATCTTCTTTATTTTGGCATGGGTGCAGCATTCTAACAAGAATCTGGGCAATAATGAATGCATTTCCACAAGTTTGCATACCTGGGCAGATTTTAGTTACACACCTTGTCCACAGTGCATCTGTTTTTATCTGCTTTCCCTTGTAACTTGATACAGGAATGTGCCTTGTTTCCTTCTATGTTAGACACCAGCTTAAGCAGACTATTCCTTCTGCAGGCTATTAACTTGCATTAACTCTTACGGCATAAGCATATATATAAATGTATTCATTTTAATTCATCTAATTTCCATAAAATTCATAAAACACCTCATTACATCTGTGTTGTGCAGGAGTATGTGGATTTAACAGAGGTGTCATTAACCAAGATTGACACTTATATCATGAGTCACCTGGAATGACACATAAATAATAAATTACCGATTCAAAAATATGATTTAAAACAAAAAAGACAAACATTTATCTCATACATTTTGTTATATATTATGATTGAAAGCACCTGAATATCAGTTTACATACAAAGTAGCCATCCAACTGGATGAAATTTTTCATAGAGGGCTGACTGACGAAGAATATATTCATCATGGCAAGAGCCAGGATAGCCTGCAACAACACTCAGGATTTTTATGTTTCCATGTGCCTGCACATTCATAGGGGGCAATTCAATGGACAGCGTTACTCGTGATATCGTGGCCTGCTCACTATTACCATTGTTACGGTAATAGTGCGCATTATTACTGTTAGAGCGGTAATTTCAACGCTGATTGATTTTGCTCGGAGTGAGCAGAAATCTGCATTAAAATGACTGTACTAACAGTAATAATACACACTATTACCGTAGTCTCAATTTAATTCCCCCCATAAAGTAAGAATGGTGTCTGTTGGTCTATCTCTGCTCTATGACTTGGTGGCCACAGCTCAATGTGTGTGCAATCTATTGCCCTCAAGACATTAGGTAGGTAATCCTGAGAGTTTATAGAAAGCTAACTTCAACTCATTCCATTCAGCATCCTGGTGGGGGAAGCAGATATAAAAATGCCACAGTTTCGCGAGAATATTTAACACTACAGATAAATGTCAGTGTAAGCCCTACAACCTGTGAGCGCACAGACTGGAGGGAGTGTGCACATTACTCTTTGCATCCCAGTTAACGACTCCAAATCATCTCTCACCTGCTCATACAGTTGCAGTGGGTTTTCTCTATTAAGCCTAAAAACTTGCACAATCTCCTGCTCTGAGATGAAGTCCAGGGTCAAGTGTGCTCCAAAGTCATGTGGTCTGTGCAGGTGCTGTTGATCCTCCTCCCTACTTCTCCTTTGTTCACAATCAACAAGCTGATTTTGAGCTAATACAATTTCAAAATAATAACCTAGTAACTCTTTATACAACCACAGAATAATAAAGTTTTTATACACATCAGAACCCTGCATAGACCAATGCCTTGATATTCTTGCCTATAAAAATCAGATTTTTAAATCTTGCGTTTTTCACAGCGAGATAGTGAAGATTTGCAAAATCTCTGCTTTATACATCTGACAATTTGTATTATTATAATGGCTAAACATCAGGACGGTGATTTATAATGTGGCGCTTTTAAAATCTCAGTTTACCTGCGTTTGTCTATCATTTTGCACTTAAATCATAGTTACCTAGTCTCCAAGAATTTCCGGGAGGCTCCCGAATTTTAGGGAGTCCTCTTGGAAGAATGGGCATCCTTCCGGACACGATGGAGGTGGGGCTTAATGACGTGATTTCAGGTAATTAAGCCCCGCCCCCTGCTATGAAAAGGTGCACATTTTGGCATTTCTTAGCAGGGGGAGGAGCTACGGGTACATTAAGGCGTTACCATGCCCCCTCCTACCTAGGGCTCGATTAAGACAATGAAAGCCCCTGGGTACTGTGAGGCCCCCATTTGTCAAGCACGTATGCTCAATCCGATATTACTTGGGAGCCCCCCAGTAATATCGGATTGGGCTTACATCGTTTGACAAATGTTTATTTTAATATTCCTACTCTGTATTTTCAAAAAACAAAAAAGATATCTATGGATTAATGTACCTTATGTATGTTCAACACTTTGTAGGAGTGCAATAGTTTGAAAACAAATGGAGGTTTATTAAGGTTAAAATAATGCTAACTGTTTATAGCATAGGTAAATAATAAATGGTTGTTACAAATATAACCAGTTAGCATTGTTTTAACCTTAATAAACCACCATTTGTTTTCAAACTATTGCACTCCTACAAATTGTTGAACATACATAAGGTACATTAATTCACCGGCGCCTAGAACCACTTCCATTTGGGTAACACTCACAGCTAGTGTACCCCCTTGCTGGGCACCTGGGCTGGTGTATCTAACCTCTTCCTTTAGATCAAAGTTGCGGTGGATGGTTCCCCTGGCCTCTTACAATGGCCAGAGATGCAGGGTAGCGGGAGGAACGTTGTTATTAGATGCTGGGTCCCAACCTCAGAACACCAAAACATCTGAGATATTACTTCAGATATTTAACATCAGGATGTGATATATTTTCTAATATTGAATTTAACAAAATTCACATCAATCTTTGGTTTCCTAAACTTCTTGCTGTTAAGTTTCCTATATTACTTGCATCCTGTCTTAGAGAGATAGGAAGAGTAACAGCAACTAATTACCCCCTATTGTGCCTTCAGGCTAAAGGATGTTTTGGACACTCACACATCAAACAGCCTAATTAGCATTTGGGACTTCCTTCAGAAAAGTTACAAAAAACAAGCTTCCTCCAACATGGCATATTACCTCATAAATCAATAGATGAATATGAAAATAAATCTATTTACCCTCCCAGCGACCAGTGCAGGGTCTTAGCCCTTTCTGGCGGTGCACGGCAGTCACCATCCAGCGCCGCAACGACCATACATAAAATATTTACATTTAAATTAATAAATATACCCATCAATACATCTTTAATCCCTTAGTCTGAGGTTTATCCCATTTGGCACAGCACCATCAGCTGTTAGCCCACTGAATGCTGCAGAAGTCATATTTGCCATGTGGCAGGTGAGGGGGACCTGGCCACAGTGGGACATTACTTCAAACCGTATATGGGGTGACTAGGGACATCAGACAATGGAGGCCGTCAATCGTCTGTGCCCAATCGCCTACACAAGGACCATGTAGTGGATTCAAACACTTTGAGGATAGCATCCTGTTGATTCGCAGATATTGACTCCATATAGGAACCCAATTTAGAGTAGAACTTAAGAACCCCTTTCTCTACATCCAAAACAGCTGCACACTTATCGAAGAAAAGGAGTTCCCGGGAGGTAATTTTTATTGAAAATCATAAAGTAAAATTTGCAACAATTTTATTATTATTATTGAGTCCCTTTAAGAATCCGTACAGATATAGTTTTAATTTAAAATGTTGCATATATAGTTTTCATAAGAGATCCAAAACTATTGGTAGCTGTTGTAAATGTCCTGAACTACTGAACTATATAAGTCTCTCTCTGCTAAAACATAGTAAGCTTCCTAGTTTAGCAATGTGTTTATTATTTGGGTGTAGATAGTTATTCTGCTCTGCAGGTATTGTGGCATGTCCTTAAAGGTCACCTTTACTATGAAGAACTACATTCCTCAGCCTTACGTTGTGATCCTTCATGCCCAATACCTGACAACATCTGAAAGAAGGGTTTAAAGACGATATCACGTGCATTCTATTACTATTAAGCTTTAATTATATTGTATAGTGCCATCATATTGCACAAATATTTACAGAGAATATTTAACCATATTAGTCCTTCCCCCAGCATTATTATCATTATTATTATCATTTATTTGTTAGGTGCCACAAGATTTCCGCAGCGCCGCACACAGTACAAACAGTAGACTATACAGGGTGAAACAGTACAGAACAATAAACAAAAAATACCAATACTTCAGAAACTCCAGGCAGGCTAATGCAATAACGATGGAGCAGAGGAACAGGTAAGGAGACAGGAGGGAAGAGGGCCCTGCTCATGCGAGCTTACATCCTAAGGGAGGGTAAACAGAACAGGCACAAGGGGAGCCATTTGAGGCAAGGGGGAGAGAAGGGAGAATGAGCGGAGGAGATGAGGGAGTTAAGTAGATGGTTGGTAGGCTTTGAGAAAGAGGTGAGTTTTGAGTGCATATTTGAAGGAGCACAGAGTAGGAGAGAGACGGATGGAATGAGGGAGGTCATTCCAGTGAAGGGGGGCTGCACGGAAAAAGTCTTGGATTCTGGAGTGGGAAGAGGTGATAAGAGTGGAGGAGAGGCAGCGATCATTGGCCGAGGGCAGGGAGCGGGCAGGAGTGTGAATGGAGAGGAGGTTAGAGATATAAGTGGCAGTAGAGTGGGAGAGAGCCTTGTAAGTAGTGGTGAGGAGTTTGAAAAGGATTCTGTAGGGGAAGGGGAGCCAGTGTAAGGCAAGACAGAGAGGGGATGCAGAGGAGGAGCGGCGTGAGAGGAAGATGAGTCTTGCAGCCGCATTGAGTATAGATTGGAGGGGGGGAGAGATGGGAGTGGGGGAGGCCAGTTAGGAGGAGGTTACAATAATCGAGGTGGAAGATGATGAGTGTGTGGATGATAGTTGTTGAAGTCGTATAATTGGATGAACGAAAGTATATTGGTTTAATATTGGTTTGCCGTGCGTATTGCGAAGCGTACGCCACGTGTTACGTGACGTGGTGCGTTCGCACGGTAAAATACGCACGCACACACTCGCATTACAACAGTTAGTTATTTATATAATTTCATATTGGTTCTGTTACACCGTAATTCAGGAGCAGATAGTATTCAGTTTATTATTAGTCTATATATATACATATATATATATATATATGTTGATTATATGTACATTGTAGTGTTATTAAAGGTTTAGGTAATAGGAAAGGTGTCATGCCTGATATCATATTGAAGCCCTAATCATCAGCAGCTGTCCGGTGCAGTCGGCGAAGAGATCGCACATTGCATACTTTACTTATTGATATTAGAGAGTAAAACCTTTGTATGATACTGGCTATGAAAAGGAGCAGACCCCCTGGAGAGAAGACCCCCACCTTTGGATTCCTTAGATTGAATCAACCTATTACCTGTCTGGCCTGGACCCACCCAACGTCTGGACCTATAGAAACAATCTACGTCATCTCTATTGTTCACAATGAAACACTGACTGTATATATATTAGCTGCATCTCACTGGGGCCTCAGTCAACTCTGACACAATATTCTATACAGAATATTGTCCATCGGGTCCGGTGATTGCGCAGCGTGCGCAAGCGATTGCATTTGGTATGTACTTATCTTTTGGTATTGGCTGTGCTGTACTGTACTTTATCATGATATAATAATGTATTGAATTGTTGACTATTTACATCTGTTAAAAATAAATCACTTTGTGCTTTGGACACACATTCAATTGATTGGGCAATGCTTATTTTAAAACGATAGAATTACTTTAATAATTTGGGGGCTCGTGAGCTTTGGAGGTTTCGTTGCCGATGATACGCAAGACCAACGGATTTCGGTTCCTCAACAAAGGGTGGAGACGCGTCATAAACGGGTAAGAACGCATTGTGTTCAAAACCTGAATTTTACTCTGTGTTGTGAAACCGAATGTCCGTATTGCATTATCTAGGGCACGCTAACTAGAACCTAGGGACAAAAGAGAAAACTGTTTCTTTTTTCTGTCATTGTGCGTTTTAACTGTATTGCATTGCTTAGCGTATGTGTATTTCCTGCTGTGCGTACGCGAACTTCCGGTAGACTTGCCACGTGGTTAAACAATCGTTTTGATAGTTATTATACGTGTATAGTATAATTACTTGTGAAAGCCTCTGAGGTATTATTACTGTTGTTGGGAACTTTTGATTTTCTGCGCAGAAAAGGTGTATAGTGTGTGATGTTGTAACGTAGATACACTGTTTTGTTGTGGATTGTGCTCAGTTGCTGTCTGACGAGGCGGATTGCCCAACTGAAGGACGGTATACAGGGCAGGTATACCGAATGCGAAAACAGGGTTTTCGCAAAGCGCTACCAATAGATCGCAAGGTTTGCTAATAATTAGTATTGGTAGGCAGTGCGATCCGATCGCACCGTTAGTGCGAATTGGTGAAGCAGCTAGGAGGAATTATACTGGAAAGGCAGGTTGATTGTATTAACTTGCGCTCCCAGCGATAATAAACTCAGCAGATTTTTGTGGTTGAGTCAGGCTATCGAGGAGCTGATAGCCCTTGGGGCCCACAGTGATATTTCTGTATTAGGGATCCTCGCCAGGGGCGAGAAAAGCGAGTGAACGCGGCTAAAGGAAATACGTTCACCGAGCATTATAGATCTCTAGCGGTGAGTATAGCAACAGAGTTGAAATTATTTAGTGGAAAGAACAGAGCATTGCGGTGTGTCTGTGTTTCACATTTGGTCGGAAGGAACAGAGCATTGCGGTGT